>NC_142662.1:21566536-21728202 GCF_026168435.1 Sesamum indicum
TTTGTGGTCAATAAAATTGAAAAAGAAATGCAGTAGTTGATTAGCACATACAAAAATATATTCGTTGACATTATAATCTCAATAGAAACCTGCTACACCAGATCTTGATTTTCAAAGAGGTTGATCTAGAAACTGGATAATACTAATGAAAATATCATTGCCTTAATACAATTGCATATATAAAACACACTGAAAAATGCTGCAACCTTCTTTGCTCCAATAACAGCACTGGGTTCAAAAGTGTAGCAATAGTTAAACTCTTCTTGATGCCCACAGGTAGGATTCCCCCAAAACATCGAATAGCAACCTACAAGTAAAACAACTTGAAACTCAATAAAATTTCAAAACTTTACTGCAATATTTCAACTAAGAGGACCGATCACATGTCGGAATCACACATAGCATACTCAGTAAATATCAAAATTCTTACAACCAGAAAAATAAAGCAATTACAATGATACATTACACATCAAACTGAAAAACAACAAATGCAACAAACTAATGCATTTGTCCACTAAGCTAAAGTGATTTTCATCAAGAAGCTCATCAATCACCATATGAAAGATTGAATAGGGCACACTGAGGAGAAGTTTAGAGGAACCCTAAAAGCACGACATATCACCCACTGTAGAAGCTAGTCCTATTCATGGCGATGTTTCCTGCTCTTCTTCTCAAACCGCTTCTTGCCCCTACCCACTGGCAAATCATTTGAAGCACTGACGTCGGAATAAGAGTCTGAATACGCCTTCCTGCTCCTCCTTTTATGCCGCAGATCAACATAATCATCAGAAGAATCATCATCTGAATGATGGTGACTCCTCATCCTCCTCTTCTCCTTCCTACTCTTCTTCTTTCTTCGCCTGCGATTTAATTCCTGCAATTTACCTGATTCAGAAAAGTGCCTTCAATTCCTTAAAAAGAAAAACAAAAAAGAAGTAGAAAAGTACCTTCAAGGTAATCCAACTACTCAAACTGCTCAAAAGCAACATGAGATCAGAAAGTAAACCAAAACCCAAAATGGTATGAATACATTGGATGGTTAACAGAAATCAATTAGCACTGGGTTAGCTTTGTATTTAATAAGGCATTTCAGCAAATGCCCAAGCGACAAGAAATATAAATCACACAAGACGCCTCAACCTTTAACAAAGTTAGCATAAAAACTTGTAATGAATTTTGATTACTTCATGAAACTTACCTCTCTTCCAAAAAGTTAAAGCTAGTGTCTCCTTTCAATAAAAGAATCATTCACTTTCTAAAAAAGAGCCACAGGAACACTTGTGCCATTTATCGAGCAACACCACAGATTCAACAACTTATAGGCCTAATATCTTGGTTTCTGCAATGCCAAAACCACATTACTAGGAAACTGTTACCACTCAAATATGTATGAAACTTCCCACAAGTACCTGAAGGCAGAAAAATAACAGAAACTTGGGGAGGTGAATGATTAGTTCTTTACCTGATAAACAGTAAGCCACATGTAAGCACAAGCATGAGTCGAGCATCAGCTACAACTTATATAACCGATTAATCGTTGTCTGCGCAAAAGCACCATCTCCCTCTTCCATGCGAGTATCCAAAAAACAAGGTTATGCAATAGAAACTACCATGTGATTTTAGGGTAAAACTTATAGATACCGCTATTAGCAGGAACGGAATCAAAATGGCTAAACACACCAAAGTTAGGGTTCAAAACTACAATATTTTGTAGTGGTTGCTGGAAATCAATTCAAGAATTGGTTAGCATATCATAACCACCCAAGGCAGTTATCAAATTTTATCAATCTTCCACTCATTTTATATCACTATATCCCCTCTAGTAAAGTAAATTAATCCAAGACCACTCTTGCTAACGAGATATATTGAAATAAAAAAAGAAAAGGGACAATGCACTCTCTCCTTTTCTGTTATTGCTCTTATTTCAATAAATACTCTTTCATATAAGGTAAACAAAAAAGAGAATACACATCTATGCAAGCACACAAAAATATTACAAAGGACATAAATAGACCACAAAGACACACAATACCCGTAATGAGCATAAAATATTACGAAACTATGGTAACATCCTTCACAAGAAAAAAGGTTGTTGAGATAGAAATAAAGACTTAGAAATTGAAGGAGAATGGCAAATATAACAAGACGCAGATGACATTCGTAGGCGCAGAAGATAAAAGCAACACCTCACTTTTTCTACGTTAAAAATGAAAGTAAAAAAATATATTCTACCGTGACACACACACACCCCCACACACACACACACACACCACACGCGCACACACACACACACACACACATACACACCCCACATGCACACACACACCCCCCCCACACACACACCCCCACACACCCCACACGCACACGCACACACACACACTCACACCCCACACAGACACACACACTCACACACCCCACACACACACGCACACACACACACAAAAAAAATGCACAGACAAGAAAATGGAAAAGTCGGAACAAGGAGGGGGCATCATTAAGCAAAACTTCTCAAGTTTGTGGTCGATAAAATTGAAAAAGAAATGCAGTAGCTGATTAGAACATATAAAAATATATTCGTTGACATCATGATCTCAACAGATACCTGCTACACCAGATCTTCATTTTCAGAGAAGTTGATCCAGAAACTGGATATATTAATGACAAATCATTACCCTAATACAATTATATATATAAAAAACACTGAGAAATGCTGCAACCTTCTTTGCTTCAATAATAGCACTAGGTTCAAAAGAGCAGCAATAGTTAAACTCTTTTGATGCTTAAAATTCCAAAGCATTACTGCAATATTTCAACTAATAGGACCAATCACATGTCAGAATCACACATAGCATACTCAGTAAATGTCAGAACTCTTACAACCAGAAGAATAAAGCAATTACAATGATACATTACATCAAACTGAAAAACAACAAATGCACCAAAGTAATGCATTGTCCACTAAGCTAAAGTGGTTTTCATCAAGAAGTTCATCAATCACTAGATTAAAGATTGAATAGGGCACACTGAGCAGCAGTTTAGAGGAACCTTAAAAGCACGACATATCACCCACTGTAGAAGCTAGTCCTATTCATGGTGATGTTTCCTGCTCTTCTTCTCAGACCACTTCTTGGCCCTACCCACTCGCGAATCATTTGAAGCACTGATGTCGGAATCAGAGTCTGAATACGCCTTCCTACTCCTCCCTTTTATGCCGCAGATCAGCAGAATCATCAGAAGTGTATATATATATTAGCAAAAAAGATAATATAATATCTTATAATTGATGTGACGATAAATATAGATAGATAGATAGATAGATAGATAGGCTTCAGAATAATATTACTAAAAGTAAGATTTTTTCAAATTATTACATACCAAAATTTTAAGCCATAGACTAAATGTTAATTTTATATTATATTTCATATATATTAATAATTTGGTTAGAATAAGTAAAAGTTTGAAAAAAGAATGAATAAATATTAGAATAAAAATTAATAGATATTAATTTGTAAATAAAAACGCCAATTTTATTCAATTGAAATTCGTGAAAAACTCAAAAAAAGATCAAATATCTTACTAATTATTTAACTTTGTAACTATAATAATTTGTGCACAATATTGTTATTACTTTAATAACTTCTATACCAATTTTTTTTAGTATAACACCATATAACAAATGCACGACATAAGAAATAATTAATTAGTTATGAATATGACTAATAATAGATAATACCAATTACGTTATATAAATAAAATTTGCAACGATTTTTGTAATGGGTATAGGGATACATATTTAGCCGTTAATTTAGACTTTAGAACGGTCCTTGAGAAGGCTCTAGGAACGTTTGTTCTGGCGGTTAAAATATAGCCGTTGTATTTCATTTGGAACGCTCACAGTAATACTAAAGAATAATACAAAAAAATCGTTCCAATGTGTATCGAGTTTTGGAACGATTTTAAAAACACATGACTTCTTAAATAAAGCTAATAATATGGAACGGTGTTTTACATAATTGATTAAGGGTGTTCCATAATCATTTCAAATTGTACCTCATTTCGAAATATATTTTTGAACTGTCAGTTTTTGAACATTCTTTGCCACACATATAGAAACAGTCGACTCAAGACCGTCCCTAATTCTAATATTGTGTTCCAGATAGAGTTTCAACCATTTATCATTACTATTTTGGACCGATATTTGAATTGAATTTAGTAACTGTTTCTTTGGAATTCATGTTGGAACGGTTCGATCGTTCCAAAAATTATAACCCATGTTGATCATAATGTTATCTTTCAATATTAGTTTCTCATGTGTTCCAAAGCCCGTTTCAATATGGAAGGAGTTTTGGATCGGTTGCCCTAACCATGCAAATTTCGCCTTTTTTTGTAGTGCGTGGGTTGATACTTAATGCCTCCTCTGTGCGCTATGCCACTAACGGGAGATTTTGGAGGCTCTAGCAAAACAAATAAGAGAGCTTTGTTCAATCAAAACTTTCTCTCAGTTCAATTATGAGCGAAATGACTAATTTACTCATAGCACTATGACATTTGTTAGTGTCACTTGCCTATACAAAAGTGATATGATTATCACTTTGTGGATCAAGTTCGCACTTCTCATATTACTCTTGTTTAATCCAACAACACTTTAGTTAGTTCAATATAAGCAACAAGTGCATCATTTTTGTTTCAACTAAAATATCAACCCCATAAGTCAACTCAATTAGCAAAATAAGGGTAAGTGGACTCATATAAAAATAAAGCTTAACAACTTCTCTAATCATATTTTATAATTTGCAATTTAACTAAAAAAATGCAAATTTTACTTGATCAATCATGAATTGTCAGCGTCCAAGTCGCGACAATGTTAAGCAATTATCCATGTTCACTATTAGCTGACATAAATAAAATGGTGAATAAATCTAAGATCTCTAGATTTTGCATAAAACTCAATAGTATTGATCTTTATACTTTATTCCAGATCCAAGTAAACAATTTATTACTTTTTTATACTCGGGAAAATTGAAAATTTCGTGTTCAGCTAGTAATCATCTCCCACTCAGTAAAAATCATATTAAATTATTTACTGATCATGAATAAAATACTCTATGACATAAAAAAATGCCATATGCATGTAATATGCAATATGAATAAAACAAAGTAAAAATTATCCCAAATGGGCTACACGAACATTTGGTGCATCACGTTGAGGAAATTTGGCCCTATGGTGGAGCGAAGCATAGCCCTAATAAATATAATACATGGCCTCCCAAATATTGGCCTAAGAAATACATTCTCTCAAAAAAGGTAAATTACATTGATATAGAGCCTACTATATCAATTAAGAAAAATTGAGGATACCGCAATAATTACCACCATTTTCACAAATTATCTCCACAATAATAAAATACTCATATAATACACGAGCACCCAAATAATAAAATACTCACATAATACACGAGCACCCAAATGTTAAAGTCTATATATATCACGAAATTATATTGCATATATTCTAAAAAAAGATTGTAATAAAGACATTGTTATACAACTATCAAGACATGCATAAATATAATGAGAGCCTCATTAGAACAAATTGCAATTAAAAAGATATTGTAATAGAACGAACATATTGGCATAATTGCGATCAAAATATTGTAAAAAGTAATTATATGGACATGCTTTAATATAATGAGAGCATTAATTAGCATATTTGCGTCAGAAAAAATATATATGCTTGCATAAATTGCAATCACAAAATATTGCAATAAAAAAAAGTGGCATAAATTGCAATGACGAAAAATGAAATAAATAATAAACATAATTGAAATTGCAACCACAAAATATTATATGACATAAATTGCGATTACAAAATATTACAAGAAAAATTAAAATGGCATAAATTGATGTAACAATTAATAAAAGCACATATTTTCGTGGTCAACACAATCAACCCCCAATCAACACGCAGTCAATCCTCAGTCAACGCACCACAGTCAACCCTCGGTCAACACTCGATCAACATAACCTTAGTTGGGTCATGGTTGGGCGCCAATTTGGCACCACGCAGATACTGACTGTGGAGGTGTGCAGTCAGTGCACGGTTAGCACGGGAATCAATGTTGAATCAGCAGCTCGTGCCGGCAGTCTTTTTCGACGAATGCGTGTTTTCAGGCCAAAATTCAAAATTTCACATCTCATTTATTTTGAAACCGTTTTCGATGATACACACACCATTTCGAACCTCTTTTCATGCTCTATAACATAGCATAAAAATATTTTGATGAAAATCACAGGATCAAGTTTGATTTTCTGGTCAAAGAACATTGATTTAAAACTAGGGTTTTAATTTTACTCTCAAACCACTCATCCAATTTTACTAAATTTTAACCACATGATCTACATATTAAGATTTACATATGGTGAAAAATAAACGAAAAATTCCATGCTTTCATATTTAAAAAGAATCTTGCAAAAAAAAATTCCAGCATAAAAATTTTCTTGATCAATCAGACAATTCTAATGAGACTAAACCATATTGGCTCTGGTACCACTATTAAAAAATAATAACTGATAATTCATATATTATCTCACAAATAAATCTCCCATATAATTAAATAATTATGTGCACACAGATGTTAATCATATAGGCACATAATTTTTGACAGAATTAACCTTAAGTAGCGGAAGTATGTCGATCCACGTATACGAATCAACCTCGTCTACAAGCCCATGCTTTTTATGGATCATGAACGCATCGTCTTTTTCGTTAATTCGAGGTCACTCAATGAACATCTTCAAGATCCACTCCAAGTCAGATCTTGCTCCAAATCTTGTGCACACCATGAAGATACCTTACTCATCTTGGTGGATCACTACTAGAGTAATCTACTCATTTACACACCTCAAATCCAAGGAGCCCATGGTGATGCTCCAAGGAATAACATAGAGTGAAAAAGAGAGAGAGAGAGAGCGAGACTTGGAGAGAATATTATGATCAGCTCATTTTGTATCGCATTTGTGTCTCTGTGTTGTAATTTGATCATATCCATATACCCTATTTATAGGTGTACATAACCCTATCCCTAAGAGGAGCCCATATCTCAATACATAATTTGGAAGACTACAGACTCTATTTTAAATAGAGTTTATCCCATAAGAGTCCTTATCCCAACATGCATTTGGGAGACTCAAACTCTATCAAACATTATTTCAATTTGTAATGTTTAATAAATATTCTAATCTATTTATTCTTTGACCACAAAGTCACTAACATATCAAATTTTTCTACATAGCATTTTTATTTAATAAAAATATATTATCTATCATTAAAAATAAACTAAATATTTATTATATTATTTACTAAGAATATTTAGAATTTTGTCAAGCCAACATTGTATATAGTAAAATTAGAACAACTTTTTTTATTTTTCTGGCAAAAAGAAATTAATTTTCTTGTAGTGGTTGTAGAGGAGCTTGAATCAAAATATCTGTTGATGGCCCATTTTCTTTCTGGCTTTTTCCTCAAGAATCTTGATCTAATCCTCAAATCACGACTCCACGTCGTGGTTTGCTTTTTTTAAAAAAAAAATAAAAATTTTATTTCGTGTTTTGATACCACGACATGACTTTTCTTATAAAAAAAAAATAAGTTTTTAATTCGAATCGTGATTCGTAATCACAACTTGTTATATTTTTATTATGATATTTAATTAAATTATATTAATATAATTTATTTATTTATTAATAATAAAAAAATAATTACCTCCTCTATCTTGTTTTGAAATCTAACCTAAATTGATTGAAAAACCTACTAGTTCTGGCACCAAGCTATTATCTACTCATGCATATTAGTATGTCCGAACGTAGGACAACAGTTTGATTAAAAAATATTTGCATTGTGTGGTTAATAAGTCGATCGAAGGTAAATATAATTTTTATTTATTTTTTTTAGTATCTAGAAATATGATAAATCTTGACTAACCATAGAATTTATTTACTAGACAGAAATGTACATTATGAGTATTAGATGTAATTTTTTAAACTATAAAAATTTATGTGTGATTATATTAAATAATTTAAACTTTTAAATAAACTATTATAAAATAGGCAAGTCAAATAAGAGTGTGTGTGAAGTTCCTTATTTATAATATAATTACACTCCCTTCCCCTGAAATTTGGTGTAATTACACCTTAACTCCTGTGATTTGAGAAATTATACCTAACACCTCTAAGGTTTGCTTCTATTCAATAAAGTCTACTCGTTAGTCAAAATTTATTAAATTTGCTGCTATTAATAAAAAAATTAAATAAAAGTTGATATTTACCCTCCATTTAATTGACTTATTGCCAAGCAAATAATTTTTCGGATTAAACTATCTTTATAACAGTGAAAATATACATTTATGTATGAATTAATGCGCGAAGACATACGAGGATAATTTGATCATAAAATAATTTATTTGACTTGTTATAAATCGGTAATAAGTCAATTGAGGATAAATATAATTTTTTTATTAATATCAACAAATTCGAAAAAATTTTGACTAATTGATAGATTTATTTGTCAGACGAAAATAATTTTTAGGGGCACTAAATTTAATTTCTCAAATTATAAAAAATTTACGTATAATTACAACAAATCTAATGAAGAGAAAAATTAAAATTTTAGATGAGGCTGTGGTTAGAGTGTAACGTTGTTGGCGGTGTGAGAGTACCTAGTTTGCCATTTTTCTAGTGAACTACTGAAGTCTGTGGCGGTGAGCCTGAGCTGGTTCACGAGTACAGTCTGCAAATTAGCAAACAATCTGAGTATTTATTGCCGAGGGCAGCAAATCAACGCAGTTATTGTACAATTCTGAAGCGAGGAAAGAGAATACCAAGTGAATCCGAATGTTCCAATTTCAGACTCCTCAAACTCTCCAGCCCACTATCCTTCCAGCACTCTTCCACCACCAGCGCCACTGCATCACAGCCGCTTTCCGCCCTTCGCCTGCCTCTTCTGTGACGCTTACAATCTCCTCTCCCACCACCAATAAGAACCATTCAATCCAATCTCTCTGCAGAAAGGGTCAATTGAAACAAGCTATCCACTTGCTATCGCACGAGCAGAATCCCACCCAATATACTTATGAGCTTTTGTTACAGTCTTGTGTCCGTGAGAAGAGTTTAGCGGATGCGCTTACTGTCCACAGGAGCCTTATTGATAATGGGTTTGATCAGGACCCCTTTTTGGCGACAAAGCTCATTACTCTGTACTCTGAACTCGATTCCATTGAACACGCTCGCCAGGTGTTCGATAAAACTACACACAGAACCATATATGTCTGGAATGCAATTTTCCGTGCTCTGTCTCTATCGGGTTTGGGAGAAGAGGTTCTGAATTTGTACAGGAGAATGAACCGGATTGGGATGCGTTCTGATAGGTTCACTTACACGTATGTTCTTAAGGCATGTGTCGTTTCGGATTCTGGACTTTCTTCTCTTTGGGCGGGGAAGGAAATTCACGCGCATGTTTTACGACATGGTTATGAAAGCCAGGTCCATATTATGACTACTTTGGTTGATATGTATGCGAAATTTGGATGTGTGGAGGATGCTAATCTTGTCTTCTCTTCCATGCCAGTGAAGAATCTGGTTTCTTGGAGTGCACTAATTGCATGTTTCGCAAAGAATGATAGGCCTTTTGAAGCATTACGGCTGTTCCGTGAGATGATGCTTGAGAGTGGGGATATGTTGCCCAACTCAGTCACCATGGTCAGTGTGCTTCAAGCTTGTGCTGCAGTGTCTGCACTGGACCAGGGGAAGTTGATACATGGCTACATACTTAGGAAAGGCCTTGATTCAATTTTACCAGTTATGAGTACCCTTGTAACAATGTATGCTAGATGTGGTGATCTTGACTTAGGGAAAAATGTTTTCAATCAGATGGATAAGAGGGATATTGTTTCTTGGAATTCCTTGATTTCAAGTTACGGGATTCATGGCTTAGGATCAAAAGCTCTTGCTGTTTTTCAAGAGATGGTGCAGCTAGGCATTTCACCTAGTCCGATATCATTTGTTAGTGTTTTGGGAGCTTGTAGTCATTCAGGTCTGGTTGATGAAGGAAAAATATTATTTGATTCTATGGTGACAGAATACGGAATTTACCCTACCATGGAGCATTATGCTTGTATGGTAGATCTTCTTGGCCGAGCAAATAGATTGTATGAAGCGGCTAAGATCATTGCAGATATGCGGGATGAACCAGGACCCGAGGTTTGGGGTTCTCTTCTTGGATCATGCAGAATTCACTGTAATGTTGAACTTGCAGAGAGGGCAAGCAGAAGGCTCTTTGAGCTTGAACCGAGAAATGCAGGGAATTATGTGCTTCTGGCTGACATTTATGCAGAGGCAAAAATGTGGGATGAGGTCAAAAGAGTGAAGAAGCTTTTGGAAGCTAGCGGCCTTCAAAAGGTGTCGGGCTGTAGCTGGATTGAAGTTAGACGGAAAATTTACTTGCTTAAGTCTGTTGATGAGTTAAATCCGCAAATTGAGCAAATTCATGCTTTCGTCGAAAACTTATCAAAGGAGATGATGAAGAAGGGCTATGTGCCACAGACCAAAGACATTCTTTATGATCTTGATTCTGAGGAAAAAGAGCGAATTGTGTTGGGTCATAGTGAAAAATTAGCAGTTGCATTTGGATTAATAAATTGCAGTAAGGGAGAAACCATCAGGATTACCAAGAACCTCAGGTTATGTGAAGACTGTCATTCTTTCACTAAGTTTATTTCCAAGTTTGCAGATAGAGAAATTTTGGTTCGTGATATTAATCGGTTCCATCATTTCAAAGATGGGGAATGCTCATGCAAGGATTATTGGTAACTTGTAAAGGAGAACTTCGGTTGCCCGTACTCATCATACATGTCCTTGTCAGAACATCCCATGAAGGTTGCTACAGACTTGTATATGTACATCTTTCTAGGGACGATCAAGTGGCTCAACAATGACACTTTATTCTTATGAAAGATAGAAAATTGGTTCGAGTGCAAAGTGGAGGTATGAAACCCGCTTTGACCCCCCTATAAAAAACAAAAAGGAACTTTGTATATGTAGATATATTCCTATTATAGTATTTAACTTGGTCGTTTCCCGAGTACTAGCTAAAGTGTTTCATGTATCACGAGGGTTCAGCCTGGGCAATCTACTAATCAACCTCCAGCTTGCACTGTTGTCCAAATATGTAGAGGTTATAATGGAATTTTGTAAGTTATATATATACGTGAATGAAAGTGGGAACTTGTCATTTATTGATGGGTTAATTACACCAACTTCCCTGCTACTATAGAAATATACAATTCTTTTTCTTTTATTATGAAAATTGCGTATGCCTCCCTCTAACTATCGACTGTAAGTCAAACTTGATGGAAACTGTAAATTTGATGACTATTTTGCCATCACTTACAATAAAAAATAAATAGATAAGTATCCTTAACACTTTTCTTTTTCCTTCTTTCCTGCCCAATTTTCTCTTCTCCTTGTACCCTTCTTCTACACCATGTGCGCATTGGAGGCGTAGTTGCCAACTTGTCCTTGGGACCACGAAGGCAATGTACTTCTCAAGTAGTTGTAATCTAAAGGGAGAGATAATATACTAAGCAAATTGAGTTCGATTTGATGCACAGAGTGAGCGAAGGATAGGCACGCATGAAAACTAGAAATAACATAAGCACGCACGCCAAATGGTAAAAACCAACAAACTAATATCGCTATTGGTGTAGCTAGCCAGGAAGCTCAGGCTATAGAACTGGACGACTATTTAGCTAGTGGCTGAGGACACTGGCTGAAAACCTGGACGTAAATCAAGAAAGTTAAATGAGCTGACTATTCCTGAGTTTATGAAAGGATGAGAAAAGAATCTACCTATTTTGTGAACTAGGAAGCCACTAAGTTAGATGCAGAACACTATTCCGACCAGAGGAAGGAATAGAATAGCTGATCCACTCCTTCTATAGCTGCTATAATATAAGATATAAGAAGCAAGACAGTATTATCAACCAGAATAAAACTACTTTAGCCTATAAAAGCACGAGTTTAGACACTTAATAGATACATTATACCCTTGAATTTGTTTCTTGCCTTCAGAGTAAAATTCACTATATCATATCCGGCAAAGTTTTAATCTCCACAATCAACTTGAATCACTAGGGTGGGGGGGGGGGGAGAGAGAGAGAGAGAAGCCCATTCACAAATTCAAAACAAAAGCAGTGGGACCAAAAGGCCATTCAAAAATGGGAGAAACAAGTCATAAAGACTGCTCCAAGTACGGTAGCCTGATGAAAATGCACCATTTATAATAGTTTTCATGAATAAGAATTGAAAAATTACTCTATTCTCCGAAAGCTTGAAGAAGAAAAAGAATCACAAAGTTGGAAATTCAATCAAGCAATAATTTTCATGACAAGCAACTGAATAGACTTTTCAGAAAGAATGAGGCTGGCATATGAAAATTATTTGAAAAAAAAAATACCCGATTTTCGCAATGTTTTGAAAATTAGATCGAAGATCAAATCAGATAACTTATTGGATTATTGAGTCACTGAACTGATTAATTAAATCAAATTAAATAACTAGTTCACTCGGATCGTACTATATATATAGTATATGAATACATTATATATTAATTGATTAAGTTAAAAGATAAAATATATTCAATTAGAAACTTTTAAAATTCTCCAAGTAAATTCCTGTTCAATTAACAACAGTATTAATCCCCCAATGAAAATTTAATAAATAATATATAAAAATAAACTCAATAATTTAGAAAATAAATATAATTTATAGCAATAATATACAAAACTGTTATAATTTATTTCTCAAAATTTATAAAATAAGTAAATTAAATATTTTAACTATTTTTTAAAAGTTCACAGTCAACTTTGTTGAAAATTAAAGTTAAAATTGATAATTAAGAAACAATAAATAATTACTTGTGGGTCTCGAAATCTCCCAGTCATCTGTCTCTTGCGGTCTCCCTCCCTCCTTCTCAAAGCTCATCTTCTTCACTTCTTCATCGATCCCTAAACGGTGTTACAAAATAACCATTATACCCATACTTAATATATATTTTTTTTATTTTAATGATCGTTAAATTATTTTTGATCAAATATTGATTGTTAAATCTAATCAATTAATTTCAAACGTTAGATTTTAAAAAAATAAAAGGTCTAGATTCAACAAATTATTTAACTTACATTATGTATAAACAATTTAAAATTTTAAAAATATATTATTATTATATAATAATAAGAAAAACTTACTACCCCACCCGACCCCCTTACCCCCGCTGCCCCTCCCCCACCACCACCCCCCCCCCCCCTACCCCGGCTTCCCCCCACCATCTCGTTGCAGGCAGCGCAGTTTTGTTAAAATTCTCATATCTCTGTAAATTCTTTACCAAATTGAGTGAGACTGGTCTCGTTAGAATTTTCTTGAAGAGACGAGTCTGATGGTGGTGGTTTGAGACCGAGATTCAATCGAACAGAGGCGAATCGATGGCAAATATGTTTGGCGATCGTGGCTTGAGCCCACTCTCTATGATTGACGAAAACTCAAATTGAAGGTATAGAAATGTTCATCTTGAAAAGAGGATTCGAATGTTACCATTGACCATCGAAAATTCATCCGGACGGTGCCGAAAATTTGTTTATTTCCGGCAAAAAAGGGGCGAAATCGTAGTTTTTCTTTTTATTTTTTTAATTAATTTTAATTACATTAATTAAAATATATTTTAGTTAATTAAGAATATTTTAAATAATTATAATAATTAAATATTTTGGCTAATTAATAATAATTATTCTAATTAAATATATATTTTAATTAATTAAAAATAATTTTAGATTTAATAATTAACCATTATAAAATTATTTGAATTTAAATATAATTTAATTGAATATTTAATATTAAATAAATTAAATATAATTTAATATGACAAAATTTAATACTTGACTTTTAGGGTGAGAAATGGCAAAAAGAAATACAAAACAAGCCAAAAAGCCATTTGTATGTTATATAGACCCATAGAGGGGTATTTTAGTCCAAAGTGTCATTAAATATGAACCTAAACCGCAGAAAATGACTACCAAATGCAGCAGACGCGCATCTCCTCCACTTTCCATTAGTTGCTAATAGAATGGCGGTTTTTTGCCGACTAAAACAAACCAGGAAAGTTTTTTAGCCTATTCTGAAAATCGAGGGGTGTTCTTTTGCATACTTTTTAAAACATATGGGATTATATGCATTTTGTCCAATATACTTCAATAATATTCTTCATGTTCTTCATCCATTTTTTAAACGGATTCTTTGTTGAGATCAAAATTCTAAAATGAAATTATTTAATAAAAGTTGAAAATAAATGGACTAATAATTGGATTTCAAATTAAAATTTATAATAAATTTCAATTTTAAATATGTTTAAAATAAGTTCACATAAGTATCTATACGGAATTTGGCCCTTGTGCACTTTGATTATTTGATTCAAGATAAAAGTTCAAAACTATTCTTATATTTTGGATTGACTAAATGGGCCGAAACATGTTTAAAATACGATTTGTGAGGAGACTAATTCACATCAAAGTCCTAGTGTTCAAGTCTAATAGAAGTAAGTCCAACCTATCTACAGTTCTACTCAAACCTATGAAAATGAGTCTTCATTACTCAAGAAGCAATTACACACAACACGACTCAAATTCAAAGCTCTCTACCATGACAAAACTCTGCACACGCATAGGTTTCCACGTTTTTATTGGCATCAAACTTCAAAGCCTTGATACAACATTTCAAGATGTCACGTAGCTTGCTCCACAAGCTAGAAAAGATTACACATCCACATCAAGAATAAGCTTCAAGACCATCTACATTCGGAGAGAGGAATCGGGGAATTATTTTTACTATATAGATTGTAATACTTTTTATTTTATTCATATTGTTTTTGTCTCGTAATTTTTTTTTACAGACACAAAAAAAAAATTTGTGTGAACAATATTATTTTTTTCTTTATTTTCTTAAAATTTTCTATGTATTTTCTTAAAATAAATAATATATCAAAACATAGTCTTGAACTCTTGATGGGACCATAAAACTAATTCTTATCTTTACTCTCAAAAAGTTTGATATTGACCTTTCTTTCTTCCGTTCTGTCCCACTTAGCTCATTGTCTAGTGGATGCGGCATATCACCACCATATCTCTCACTTCTCACTTATCCTTTAACTTTTTCCAACCAATAACCTAATTCTCATCTAATTGGAAAATATATTTTAGGGATAATTATATTTTTTAATGAATTTTGGTATAATTATATATAAATTTTTTATAATTTAAAAAATTATATTTAATTCTTTTAAAATTTGCATTCCTCTAACAAATAGGTTCGTACAGTAGTCAAAATTCACTGAATTTATTGATATTAATAAAACATTTGAATAAAAATCAATATTATCATCGGTTGACATATTACTAATTTATTACAGGTCAAATAAATTTTTTCTGACTAAACTACCCTTGTAATGGTGAAGATATACCTCATCACATGCATTAATATGTAAAGATGTATATGGGTAATTTGGTCATTAAAATATTTATTTGACCATAAATCAATTGGAGGTAAGTATTAATTTATATCCCTTATTTTATTAATATTAATAAATTCAGTGAACTTTGTCTAGCGAGTGACTTATTTATTAGGTAAAAGCAAATATCAAGAATATTAAAAATGATATTTTACATAATAGAGGATTTACGTATAATTACACCAAACCTTGAAAAGAAGATCGTAATTATCCTATATATTAAATAGGAAAGAAAAAAAATTACCTAAGGTATTCTATATTACTATAAAATCTTAATTACACTTAAGAAATATTATAAATATCCCATCCTAAATATATATGACTTAGAACTCCAATAAATTTTTATGATTAATATTGGGATATTTAGTAAGATAATAATTTAATAAGTTATTTAATTTGTATTAATCAATGAATGTTATGTTGTATTTATTTTTGCAGTTGTTATAAGACCATAAATGAATAAACATCAATCTCACATATTTATTTCACAAGATATAAAATATTTGAAAATACTTAAACTTTTTATATATACATCATATTTCTATATCATTTTTCCCATCACCACCATATTCATCTTCGTCAAAAATCTTAGTTATTAATATATAATAATAATATAAAAATATATATCTAATAAAAAATTATATTAAAAATATATATAATATAATAATATTAGTTATATATGTAAATTGTGCAAATTATTATAAATTTTTAACATCAAAAGAAATCTTTAGTTTTAAAATTTATTTATTTATTACTAGTTATTCTATAATTTAAATTTATACTAAATACTTAGTAAAATTACAAAAGTAGAATTTAAAATATTTTTTTATCTATAATTATTACAAAATTATAATTTTAGTTAATCATAACTTATTATTTATATTATATTAAATTATTAAAGAATTAAAATTGGCCACTGAACATCGTCTTTGTGGGGGAAAAAGTTTGACATGTTAGGTAATCTAATTGAAGCAAAGGGGTATTTTTGGGAATACATGCTAAAAGTTGAGACTATTTAGGATTTTAATAATATACAGTTAGGCCATGACTATATCTGTAGGGAGCTCACAGTGCAGTTTTGATTTTTTAAATATATGTTTAAATTGAATTGTTGTTGGTAGTTTTATAAAATAATTTTTAAATTACTACTTTTAAAAATAAAATCAAATGTACGGTTCATTTTAAATCGAATAAATATATGTTTAAATTGAATTTATCCTTTTAATAATAAGTACAATATATGATTTTTTTTAAATATATATTTAAATTGAATTGCTGTTAAAAGGATAAATTCAAGGGGAATAAGTTCACGATGCTAGACAATAATATTTATAAGAGGTCGACAGATAGACCTTTATTAAAATGTTTGAGCCCTGAAAGGTCCCAATACATATTGAGGGAGATATAAGAAGGAAGTTCTGAAAATCCTTTAGGGGGGAGATTATTGGCACAGAATGTGATACGACAAGGGTTATTTGCATACCATGATGAAGGACGTGGTAGAATTCACCAAAAAATGTGAAAGTTGTCAAAAATATGCAACCTTGATACACACTCCAGCGACCCCGATGGAACCTATCAAGATTGCTTGTCCATTCGACCAATTGGAGATAGACATCTTGGGACCTTTCCCCCCAACTCCTGCTCAAAAGAAATTCGTCATCATAGCTGTGGAATATTTTTTCAAGTGGGTGGAGGCAGAGGCATTGGCTAGAATATCTGAGAAAGAGATAATAAATTTCGTTTGGAAATACATTATTAGCAGGTTCTGCATACTAAAAGATCTTGATCTCGGACAACGTCATACAATTCTAAGGAACGGGGATCGTGGTATGGTGTAAGGAGTTAAAAATTCAACAAAACTTCACAGTCAATTGAAATCCGCAGGCGAACGGACAAACAAAAGTTACTAACTGCATCTTACTGCAACACTTCAAAACAAGACAAGACGGAGCTAAAGGATCATTGTTGGAAGAACTGCTAGGAGTGTTATGGGATACCAAAAAATGCCAAAATTGGCAACAAGTGAGACCCCATTTTGCTTAGTTTCTGAAATTGAGATTATCATACCTGCAAAAATAGGTGAAGAAACAACAAGAATCGTACAATATGGTCCCCAGATAAATCAAAGTAGTTTTCGACCTCACCACAATTGAAGAGAAGAGTGATCATGCATATGCAAAAATTCTACATTACGAGAATCTGATGATGCGAAGTTACAATTACAAGGTTAGACCAAAACACTTTCAAGTGGTCGACCTCGTCTTAAAAAAAGTTGAAGTATCTAAGCACGTGGGTAAATTAGATCCTAACTGAGAAGGACCATACAAAGTGATCGAGATCAAGAAGAAATGAATTTACAAATTACAAGAAAGGGAAGGATTTGCCAAGGACATGGAATATTCACAATTTGAAGAAATTTTATGCATAAAGAATCCAAGCAATGTCATTTTGTAAATTTTGGTAGTGGAGATTCTGATAAAGAACTCCCTTTATATTTCAACCTGGGAAAGGTAGTAGGATTGAATATGAAAAATATCTTTTTTTTTTTTCTTTTTAAACTTATGTTGATCGAAGTATGTGCGATATGAGAAAGATCATATTTTGAGTATTTTAGCTAAGATTGAGAAAACTTGTTGCGTATTTCAATTTGAGAAAGATCGAGTTGTTGCGGTATGTTAAAAGGTATAAATTCTGTTCTACCTGTGAAAGGTCCTTGTTTTGATTGATTAATTTTGTTTATTATTACAATATGTGAAAGATGTTTGATCTCAATCTGAAAAAGATCACTAAAATCTGGAAAAAGATTTCGATCTAAAAACAATTATTAAAATTTGGAAATGATTTCGATTTGAAAAACATCATTAAAATCTGGAAGAGATCACTAAAATCTGATAAAGATCCACGATATGGAAAAGGATTCAAATCTAGATATAGAAAACAACGTTCCACAAGAAGATTACAGAAATGCAAATCAAAACAAGATGGCAAAGTCTATCACAAAGTTTATTAATATCAGGATAGTTAAATAAAGAGATCGACAACCTAAGATGTCTAACTGCCAAAAGACGTGGATGGCCATGCGATCTCAAAAATAATTATAATGAAGCTCAATCCTGAAAAATAAAATTTCCTAAGTGTTAACGTCACCTAGCCTAGCCTATGTTTTCCACCTTATCAATCAAGGCAACAAACTCATCCTGCTCTGCAATAGTAGGGGAATCTGCCTCAGGAAAAGGTTGAAGGTTTCCATCAACAGCAGGATCAAGACTATTCTGGTCAAACCCAACAACAAAACCATTGAGTTTCATTACTTGTGACCTGTATTTTTTAACGCCATCATTGACGAGTTGAAAACCTTAATCTCCACCACGGTTTAGAATGCTGGACCTATCAAGAAATCATGAGCTCTTTAAAGACGAGCCTCTACAATGGCCTTTTTGTGCTCATCAGGCTGAAGGTATGCTTCACGACATTTAATAGCACCCCCAGGTTTACCAACTTCGACCAACAGAGAAGCCTTCATCTTTGCCATTTTCAAGGGCAGTTGCGCTAGCTCTTTCACCCTCGACAGCGGACTGTTGGAGTTGGATTTCTAAGCTGGTTATCTTAGCTTCCAGTGTAGTTTTCAAATCTAAAAGCTCTTTCAAACATTGTTTGGAGTCAGTAAGATTCCTTTGGAGATCACGGATCTTGACATCGCTGGAGCTTTCTCACATCTCCAAATCGAGCACTTCAAGGAAAGGTTGTGCCTAAAAGCAATTGCCTATAAGGAGAATCCAAATAGCAGGTCTTGTGTAACTTCTAGGAATCTTGACCCACATGCAACTTCAAAACTGAATTGCGGGAAGAGATAACCCAATTCGGGATCAACTTCTCTTATTCCATTTCAGCAACCTTGCAATTTGGAGACTTTAATTCCTCGCGAGCTTCCTTATACCAATAAGCGAGCTCTTTCAGTAAGCCTGTGTACTCTTCTATCTTCGACACGATCAATGGCCTCCTTAGCTAGTCTATGTTCCTAGTGAGATTTACTACGCTTGCTGGATTTGCTAGAACGTGAACGTTCAATGTGATGTTTGTGTTTCTCTTACATTTCTTGACCTCCCTGGAATTCGAACCCATCCACTTCTCGGCTTGCAGTGTGGGACTTCGCAATGTATGTGATAGTCCAAGCAATAGTATGGTACCGTCACTTGCGACCTTGATTGCTTTCGAAACCTCTAGAGGGGACTCAGTAGGATTTGTGGATTACGTAGAAGGAGGATCTGCACCAAGGGTAGCTGAGTTCCCAATTTTGGATAGGGGGCAAAAATAGTGGCAGGAAAAGTACCTTTGTCAGCGCGAAGTGGGTTAGCGATCTGAGTGTGCATCACTATTGCCTCTGAGGGAAAGAGGTAGTGTTAGCGAGCCTAACTAAAACAATTAAAGGCGGAATGCAGAATGGAACTAAGTAACAATGGATCATCTAATGAACCCCTAATAGGGAAGGATGATTGAGAGAATCCAACAAGCTTCAAGACCTTTTGGACGAGAAGCTTCTTAGGCTTGTAAGGTTGTACCAATAAATGGTAAGACTATTTATAAGATCGTTATCCAACCTCCCTCCGTGGGTCATAGGATCGGGTTTGGGAACAAGCCAATCGCATCTAAAGAACCAATCTTAGCATGCAGGAGGTCGACCTCTCCCGCCAAGGGCCAATATTGGATCCAGCTAATCTAGGAAACGATAGTCCTCACCAACTATTAAGTAGAAAAAGCCTCGGTCACCGACTTGGTGGTGGTGAAGGAATAAAGTGACCAAAAATTATCGAAACTGGGCTCGAGGTTAAAATACTGCATTATTATGATGAAAAGAATAGTATGATGGATGGTTGGAGATAATTGCATAGGAAAAATATGTAGACCTCGAAAAATATTATTTACAGGACGAGCTAAAGGAAAATGAAGGCCAAGCTCGAAGTGTACTATAGGAAAAGGACAAAACCCAGAGGAGGGCAATGCATTCTGTCAAAAGATTACGGAGGTAAAATTTCAAAGTTATAGTTGTTTTTCTTTAAGGTGGTGAATGGGAGTTTTTACAGTGCCAACTATACTTGCCCAAGGACTCTTAGCTATCATATCTTGATATCTAATATGAATTGGAACGTCGTCTGGATCTACAAACTCTGTAGACACCAACGACCATAACTGGTGGAGAGATTGCACAAGAAAGACCAGCTATATTTACTAAAGGAAAGGGAATGTTGGATGTGCCTATATCTAAGTCCTTTGATTGCAGCAAGGTTAGAGGCAACCTAGAAGAAAAATCTAACTAGAGTTCGAATTAGAAGAGGAGATCATTAGAAAAGAGCAAGTACCTTGAGAACATAGGTCGAATTCGCGAAAGGCGACATCTTGGAAGAAGAGCTCGGAAGATGTAAAACTTGGGATGGTCAAGTGAGTCAAACTGGACTCTATATTTACAGAGAGTAGGTATGAAAAGACGCACCCATTTGGAACGTACAAGATGCCACCACGTCAGCAAGATCAGAAGGGAAGAGCCTCAATGTTTCGTATAATGACTGTTTAATTTCTCCTAGTGTAATAACTTGTATTAAAAGAAGTGGGGGAGTAATGATAAGGTGTATCATGCCTATCGAAGAAAAGACTTAAATGACCCTCCTACAATGACAAATACCAGCAGAGCTACAAGATCCGCTTACTTTTGCTTGACTCGAGATTTGAACCTTAGATCTCCAGACAACTCATGATCTGAGATGGTGCCATGTGGATCAGACGAGTATATACATATGGTCATATAAATACACCTCATTTCACCGTATTTATTGTAAGAGACATTTGTTATTTGCTACCATAATGTTCGCATATTACAATCTCGAACTTGAGTTGACTTAGGCATTGGAAGGTCATTGTCGGTGACCAATCTAACTAACTTGACGTACTTTTCTCTTCTCATGATCCATTTGCATCTGGGCAAGCTCAGTGGGATCGGGATACCAAACCTATGAGAGCTCGCACATCTTTTCTAATCACCCTTAATAATTAACGAAATTATATAATTTTTGAACGGTGACCATAAATGTTCACTTTCCCTTTGCGATTTTGTAATTGAATAATTATAAAAATAAAAAGAATACTAGAGGAAATTTGCATATGAACACTTTTCTAAAAGAAATTAATAATGAGACGTGTTTGTGTAGCTTATTAATAATAATGAATATACTTCCAGATGAAACAATTATTTTATATCTGAACGTATGACTTTCTCCTTATGTTTGTAATGATTGTAAAATAGAAAAGCTGATGTAATGTGTTTTGTTCAATGAACCAATGGATTGTACTTTAATATCTGCTGTCTGATTGATGGCCATGACACTGCTAGAAAGTATCTGAACCTTACATACGACTCGCCCTAATTAATATAAAATAATACGCCACGTGACGAATCCCACTGCAAATGGACCACAACTATTTGGTACTCACATTCGGTAAAATTCGTTTTAATTTTAAAATAGTTTTTATTTTTTTAATTTATTTTAAATTAGTCTTTTTATTGAGTGTCCTTTTTATATTATTCTTATAAAACTCTTTTTTTTGTTTTTATATAAAATTATTTGTCATTCACTTTTTATTTTTAATTATAATTTGTTTTACTTTTAAAATTAGAATAATTTATCATTAGCCAATTATTCGGATAATGACTTGATTGATGATATATTAACATAATTATTGTGAATTTAATAAATTTTTTGAATTTTTCAAAATTTAAAAAGTATTTAAAAAAATAATTTGGATAAAGAAATTTAAATAAATAACTAGAGAAAAATATTTTTAAAAAAAACTTCTAAAATTAGAGCGTAAATAAGAATCAACGAGAGTATTAAAAATTTGAATAGGGTATATAAAACTCCTTATTCATTCAGGCGTTCTTTTATTTAAAAAAATCAATAAAAAATTTACGATAATTTGTTGATATGCCATTAATCACATTATTCTCTATACTTTTATATAATTGAAGTCATTATTTTTTTGTCTTAACTTTTTTTGTTTGTCACTAGTTATTTTTAAATTATTTTATTAATTTATATTTTCTTTCATTTCAACTTCTATTTCCTTTTTCTTCTCACTCCTTTTTCCAATATTTTCTCATAAGTTTCTTCTATTTTTTGAATATTTTATTTATCAAATTAACATATATATATATATTAAAAAATAAATAGTTTCTAAAACTTAAAATTAAATGTGCATAAACATCTAAATAATTGTCCAATATAAGTTTTTCCAATTAAAATAAATTATTATTCTCTAAGCTAATGGAAAGAGAACCACTAAAATAATTTTTTGTAAAAAAAAATAATTATAGGGGTAATATGAAAAAATCATCCGATGTAGGGACTAATTGAAAGTGAGTTGAAAAAAAAAATAAAACTATTTTGAAGTTGAAATTAAATATTGTGGACTAAAATGAATTCTACCGTACTGTGATATCACATATTTCAATTTTGGAAACAATTTTAGGTCCTATTTCTTTACTCAAATTTTAGGTCTTTCCTTTTTTTTTTTTTGGTTGGGGGGGGGGGGGGGTTGATTTATGATGGTAGAGGTAGGTGAAAGTACCCTCAAGTAGGTCTTAATTACAATTTCTTCTAAGCTAGTAGAGTTGAAATCAGATGAAGCTTCATGACGATCGTTAGTGTAGAATAAGAGACGGATGCATGTTGGGAGTGTTCGGATTGACAGAAATTGAAAATATAGTGTTTCAAGTGCATGATTTGATGATAAAATTTTAAACAGCCTCAAGTAGGTCTTAATTACAATCTCATAAAATGTATTATACTAGCACTCCTCAAGGGATGTATCGCTAATTTTACAAATAATACTAATAGCTTTAAAAATATGTATTTATAATTTTATAAATTGTTAGTATATACGTGTATATATATACATTGTATTTTAATATTTAAATTAAAATGTATGTCTCTTCATATTCCGCCCATTGAAGTGGAGGCTAGTGGATGTTTATGGTCATAATATTTGTAATAATCTTTCTTCAATACCATCATCCACTACTACACCATATTCATACACATTACAACTCATTCATCACCACTTTCTATTACATAATTGTCCACTAATTCACATTAAAATGGTGGATGATCTCTACACCGATAAAAGGGGGCATCATTCTATTTGTTTTGAGACACACATATACACATATGCTACATGCAATTATTTTATAATATAGAGTTATATTAGGTGTTCTTTTTTTGTGGAGCTTTGAACTCTACTTCTTGTCCAGAGTGAGTTAGAGTCATACGACGTTATCGGGCTGTTGTATCCTGGAGGGTACAAGACAAGAGTGACACCGCTGGACCAGTGAGAAGTTTGCTGGAGTGGGCATGAATCTCCTTAAAGAGAGTGAGATATCTGCTCCTCAGCATGAAAACTAATTTTTATTTTTTCAACTGTAAATTGTTATTTCTACAATAATTTTAAGGAGATTCAATATGGCTACAGTTGAAAAACCAACGGATGTCAGTGTGGGAGACCTCAACAAGCCTTTTCGTTTTAATGGTATATATTTCAAGAGATGGAAGGGTAAGTACTTCTTTACCAAAGCCTTATCAAAGTTTCGTATATAATCACTAGAAAAACCCCAAACAAGGTTGATAAGACTAACATGAATGATGATGAGTATGCTATCTGTAGGGTGGATGACCCTCAGTGATATCTCTTTTCCACAAATACCTATCAACTATTACAGGTATAACAATGGAGTACAAAGCTCCTTAGATTACAGACCAAGTGAATAAACAATAAAACAAAAACTTAATATCAAAATTATAGATTTAAAAGATGAAGACGGCTCAGATAGAACCAGATCTGGAATGGTATCGCACAAAGCACGGTCACTGAAGACTTGGGTTTCCACTTGTTCTCACCCACGGCTACTCCACCGTCAACAACCTCACCAATCGATCACAGAGATCTAAAGATCACAGAGACACACTCTTTGTTCACTTAGAACCAGAAAATATGAGAGAGATGAGTTGTATTATAGTATCTCGGTTGAAGGGCAAAGTCCCCATTTATAGGTGTCAAAGGAGAGACATAGATAGAAGGTTTGGTGGCTTTCCATAAGCTATCATATTGGCTTAGGAAAGCCACCCTCCTTCTCCGGTGAAGATTAGAGAAGGAGGATCTCAGCAAATCCATGGAGAGAAGGAAGAGAAGATTTGGGGGGAGAGAAAACAGCGGCGCACAAGGAGGGAGAATTAGACCAAATGTTGTTTAGGGTTAGGTTAGCAATAAAATAGAGTAGTGGGTCGGGTAAGATGGAGGTGGGTCTTGCCAAGTGGGTGAGACTCGTGGGCCTTATCTTGTGGGCTTGTGGTCATTGGGCCATATATCCCAACACTATCCACCAAGAGAAAGTGATGAGTATGCTATCCACCAAGAGAAAAAGGAGAATACAACAATTATGCTTTCAAATGTCGATATTACCTTCTCAACTGTCTATTGATAATTTTTATGATTATTATGATAGAACATACTCTACTTCAAAAAAGAAATTTTAGAAAGTATTGCAAAGTAAGTAGATACCGAAGAGGCAGGTGCGAAAAAATATGTTGCTAGCAGATTTTTTCGATTCCAAATTGTGGATAACAAATCAGTGGCAAACCAAGCTCAAGATTTTATATGATTATTGGAGAGCTTCGATTAGAGGACAGCAAAATTGAAAATAACCTTGTTATTTGTGGCATCATTGACAAAGTTCCACCTTTATGAAAGAAATTTTAAAAAATAATGCGCCACAAGCAAAAGGAAACGACACTTGAAACGTTGATAATGCAAATCCGCATGAAAGAAGAGGCAAATGAAGATGGGTAGTGAAGGTTTATAATCTCTAGTTATCTCGCGAGCTGATTTTGTAAAAAAGGAACCGTGGAGGGATGGTTTCCAATGCATAAAATCTTGATGCTAAGTATTAATGGGAATCTGCAAAATAAGCTCCATGATATGTTGAGGAACAACTTCTTTCAATTTATCAATATCCCATAAGTTGTTGGTCCAGAAATTTTTTACCAGGGCATTTAATTAGTAGGTGCTTTGATGGTTTGTTGAATAACCTTTTTTTAACCGTGCATTCTAGATTTCGATACCCAAAAATGGGTTCATTTGTTTATTTATTTTTTTAATATTGAGTGAATAGCTTATTATAAAGCTTTTTAGTTAATAGGTTTTGTTGCTAAATACTGTAAATAATTTTCTGATGTGTTAAAAAATAAAATTACACTTTTTGTCAATAAATTATTTATTCGTCTTTGTATCAAATCCAACTATTCAACATTTTTTATAAATGTCTTCTATATCAGCCAGTTGTTCATATAATTAAGACATAGCTGCAAAGAGAAAAAATCATTACATAATTGAAAAGACAAAAGATTGTCAAGAAAAAAGTAGAATAAGTTAAAAAAAATGCTCAAAATCACACACACGCATTTAAATATATATATATATATATATATATATATATATATAAGCCTACGAAACGTCGATTTTCCTCTAGAACTCATTGCCGACATTTTTAACCACCTAAACAATTCTTATTTAATGGTCACATGCAATTTACATGCCTAATCCTGTCCGAAAGTTTACGGCGATATCTAACTTGTGCATTTTTCAATTTATATGCTACTCAAGCTGACAAAGTATGACACCACAGTTACAAAGTGGCGGCCTAAATGCGGTATAAAAAATGCAATTCGTTTTTTACCTTAATTACAAACTAATATTCTATAAGATCCCATTTACTTTCAATTATTAAGTTGTATAAACAATCTTATACACCAAAGTAAGATGCTTATTTTGCATTATGTATATTCATTTTCTAATTAAAAATATCTGGTACTAATTATTATTTGATTGAATAACTCAATCCATCTTCACAGTAATTAGGGATAATTACACTCTCATTTTCTGAGGTTTGGTGTAATTACGCTTAAACCTCATGTGGTTTGAAAAATTACACTTAGCAACCCTGATGTTTGATTTCGTCTAACAAATAAGTCTCTCTGTTAGTCAAAATTTACTTAATTTGCTGATATTAATAAAAAATAAATGAATTTATATTTAACATTGATTGACTTATTACAGATTTATTGCAGGTCAAACATGTGAAATGGGTGCATAAGGATGTTCTGCTCAGCCTGGAATACAATCATGAAGTTGAAAGTACCAGAAATTCCTAGAGGCATACCATCAGAAAAACTTCCTTGACCGATTGGGTAGATCAAGAAAACAGCGGTAGCAGCTGCAACAGGAGTTGGATATGCAACAGCAATCCAATGTCGCATACCCAGACGGAAACTAAGTTCCCACTCACGACCCATGTAACAAGCTACACCATTTAAGAAGTGTTAAATTACCTTTATAATAGTGAAAATATACCTCCTCATATGCATTAATACATGGAGACATATGAGGATAATTTGGTCATAGCAGAACTATCTGACCTGCAATAAATTAGTAACAAGTTAATAGGAATTAAATATAAATTTTGTTTGATTTTTTTGTTAGTATTTATAAATTTTAATAAATTTTGACTAATAAAAAGACTTATTTGTTGGACGAAAATAAATTTTTAAAATTATATAATTTTTTAAGTTATAAAAAATTTATATATAATTATATTAAATTTCAGCAACGAAACTATAATTATCCCATTTTTATTTTTTCACTCAAATAACTAAAGTAAGCATGGGCTAATAGTCCAATCAAACCAGATCCGAGAACAGTAGAAAACAATGGGGGCTGTTCATCTTTATTGCTAACATGATTACCTTCTACGCGAATAGTACAATTACAAGGGATGATGCGTCCAATCAATTTCCCTTGAGAAAAATATTTGAATAAACAACAGAAAGATCTTTGGTCATCCAATTCTGATACAGAATCTATGCTCAGTGCTCACCCCTTTGGTTTCGCTCCAATCGCTTCTGCGCCTTTGGCCCACAAACAGCTCTTCCCCACCAACAAAAAATACCTTCCATTTCTTTCCTTCACTTCACCTCTGCAACTTCAATAAATAATTCTCAAAAACTTTCTTGCTGTTGGAATAAATATATATAAATATCAAAAGGGCCGAAAAGATTTGTAAAATAATAAAAACCCATCTTGGATTTTTGTTTGTTTGTAATGTTTATTTATTTGTATTAGATTATTATTATTATTTTTGGGGTTGTGGTATACGTACTTGTATACGTATATATACTTATATATATATTTGTACGGATAAGCTTGCCGGCGATGCCGACGCCGGTGGGCGTAGCGCGCCAATGCTTGGCGGCTGCTGCGGCATCTGTTTTGGATGACGCCGTAGCTGTGGCGAAGCGGCGGGGCCACGCGCAGACGACGTCTTTGCATACCGTATCGGCGCTACTAGCTCTACCTGCCTCAACTCTCCGGGAGGCTTGCGCACGCTCCAGGAGCAGCGCGTACTCTCCACGCCTCCAGTTCCGTGCTCTGGAACTCTGCGTAGGTGTCGCCCTCGATAGGGTTTCGGTCTCGAAGTCCGCCGGCGACGAGCCGCCGGTTTCGAATTCCCTGATGGCAGCAATCAAGAGATCTCAGGCCAATCAGAGGCGCCATCCGGAAACCTTTCATCTGTATCAGCAACAGCTGAGTTCGAATTCTCAGAATTGTCCTCCGATTTCAGCGGTGAAAGTTGAGTTAAAGCATTTCATAATATCCATTTTGGATGACCCGATAGTCAGCCGGGTATTCGGTGACGCGGGTTTCCGGGCGCACGAGATAAAGTTGGCGATTCTAAATCCTCTCAGCACGTCGAGGTTCTCGTCGACTACCTCTCGCCCCCCGCCCCTGTTCCCGTACAGTTTGAGTGATCTCGAACTGAACAAACGCGGCCCTAACTTCCCGTTCGCCGAGACTGCTGCTACAGAAAACGCTGATGACAATTCAAGAAGAATAGGGGAAATTCTTTTGAAGAGAAGTAGGAGAAATCCGCTGCTCATTGGTGTTTGTGCAAGTGATGCGCATAGGAATTTCTTAGATTGTTTAAAAAGGAGTGAAACTGGAGTTCTACCAAAAGCCATTGATGGTTTGAGTGTGGTTTCGGTCGACCACGAGATGTACGAGTTTATCAGTGGTTCTATGAATGAAGAGACAATGGAAATGAAGTTTAAACAAATGGATGAAATGGTGGAGGACTGCCAAGGGCCTGGGATTATCGTAAACTGTGGGGACTTAAAGGCGTTTGTGGATGTCGAATCGGTGGATTCTGTTAATTATGTGGTGTCTAAGCTGAAGACATCATTGATCAACTCTGGTGGAAAATTGTGGTTGATTGTGTTTCTTTCACGTGATGATGATTATAAGAAGCTATTAGAGCGGATTCCGTCAATTGAGATGGACTGGGATTTGCATCTCCTGCCCATTACCACTTCCATTGGAGGAAAGTGTTTCAAATCCAGGTCAGTGTTCCATTTTTATATACCATTTGGTAGATTCTTGTATAATAATTTGTTAGTGCTTGATACTTCATTTTGTTAGTTGAGTGGGACAGATTGCCAATTCTTTAACTGACAGCCAAACAGAGTGTCTGGATATCCCAGGCAGTGAAAGCTATGATTTCTTGGAATTCAAAATGTGATACATTTAAGTGGATATTAGTGAAATCTTCTGGCCACTGGAGCAGGTTAAAGAAGGATGTTTGTTATCTGAAGTTAGCTATTAAAATATTATGTTACCTATGTTGGTTGTGAGGTTGTTTCAAATAGTTTATTTCTTTGATCATTTTGATGTCTCCCCCTCTTGTCCTTGCGTGCGTGTGCATGTGTGTAGTAGGTGTTATTACATATTAGAACTTTTTGTTTGTCAGTTATTCTGTGTGCTAGCTGTAACCTGAGGATTTTGCCGAATTAAATACCATTTGCCCCTTGTAGCAGTATGCTGGCCATTTGAAATTGAGAAAATGAATCCTGGTGCATGTTTATATCACTGAAATATTTTAAGACTGCTCAAATTAGATGATCGACGCAATTGACTTCCATGCCCTTTAAATAAGATTGGGATTTCTATCCTAATTCTTGGGACAACAAGATGTTTTATTTCCAAAGATGACATTCTTGCAGCAATCATCTAAATTTGCGTCAAAACAGTCATATCTTATTCCCAAATGTTCAACAGAGTTAATGATTCTATAGGTGAAGTCCGAAAACTTGCTGAAGTTTGAGAGTTTTAAACTTGAAAATTTTAACTAAAAATGTTTCCATAATATTTTTGCCATCTCTCTTGCCTCTAAACCAGGAACGAGTTGTTACATTGCCTATGCCTCTCGGTTCGAGGGAATTATGGAAATTCAACTTTCACCTGTTCTGAATTTCTAGTTGTGGAAGTTGAAAAGGTGGATATCATTCTTCTTCAACTTCATGTAACTCCTTGGTCTTCAAATATCTAATACACTTTCTGCACATTATTTGCTTATAGGTTGTCTATAATATGTTTATCTGATTGTATGCATCAATTATGCCTTTTGCTACTGATTTTTCCATCAGTTTTTTTCACATAGTTGCATGCTCATATACTTGCAGCTTGATGAGGTCATTTGTCCCATTTGGTGGATTCTTTTCCTTGCCATCTGAGCTTGAAAGTGTATCCAGCAGTGCAACTCCATCCTTGAGACTTTGCAACTTGTGCAATGAAAAGTATGAGAAAGAAGTCTCTGCTGTTCTGAAGGGAGGCTCAATAGATTCAGTCGCTGACAAGCAGTTGGTAAATCTATCCTCTCGGCTGCAAAGTACTGAATGTGAAACAAGCAGGAAATCTAGCATAGTACAGGTTTGTCATTCCTTTATATTCTGAGTTACTTTTGTAGCTCAACTAAGCCTCATGCATATGAGCTAAAACCATGTAGTTTGAATGGGTGGAGATGTTTTGTAAACATGTCTATCTATCATTTCAGTGCAGGCCAAAGAAGACAAAATCATATTGGATTCCAGAGTTATGGCGTTGCGGAGGAAATGGGCTGACATCTGCCAGGGCCTCCATTGTTCTTGGACATCTGAACAGGATATTTCTCCAGCCAAGTCACATACTTCTAGTGTTCCATCTCTACAAAATGTTCCTACCTGGAAGGACACTGCTGTTACGGGTTCATTTTTAAATGAAAACAGAGTCACTAACTTAAGTCCTTGCACGTCTTCAGAATTGGAAAACAATTCTCTGTCAAGGCAAAATATCCCTAGGCCTGTTTTGTCGAGTGCTGGGCTTATTGCAGTAGCAGAAAGATCAGTCCAAGGTTTTGAGTTGAATGACCTTGGGGACCTCTCCACTTCTCAGCAAAAGATGAGCCCATCTATTGCTTGTACGTCTCCACTCTCCATTTCTGTGGCCACAGATTTGAGGCTTGGAACACTTTATGATTCTGCTGAGGAATGCAGAAGAAAACCCAACTTGCCGGAGTATGACAATGGCATTCGGAACTTTGAATCATCTAGAAGCCATGAGAAATCTCCCAGTCAAGTTGCACAGTCTTCATCTTGCTGTCATCATCTTGAGAAACAGGTGTTGTATATGAAAGACCTTGAACACCCGTGGAAAGTTCTGGCTGAGAAGTTTTACTGGCAGATGGAAGCCATTCAAACTATTAGTCGAACACTGTCACGTGTCAGAAATGAAAATAGAAGCTATCATTGCTCAAATAGAGGAAATGTTTGGCTCAGCTTTCTGGGACCTGATAAAGTGGGGAAGAGAAAAATAGCTGCTGCTGTTGCTGAGATAGTTTTTGGCCGAAAGGAACACTTGCTATATTTGGATCTAAGCTCTGAGCATGTGGTTGGACCGTTTGACTCAATTGTTGATTGCTATGCCTCAAAATATTGTAACATGAACGCAGGGAGGAAAATGATGGTTGATTACCTTGCTGGTGAGCTGCACAAGCATCCTCATTCTGTTGTGTTCCTTGAAAATGTAGAAAAGGCAGATATCTTGGTTCGGAATAGTTTATCTCAAGCCATCAAAACATGTAAATTTCGAGATTCCCACGGTCGGGATATCAACATCAAGGACAATGTGTTTATCCTTGCATCGAGTGTCCTAAAGGTCAGTGGAGATCTCCTTTTCGGCAAATTAGGATCTGAATTTCCAGAAGAAAAAGTATTAGAGGCCAAAAATTTGCAGATGCAAATTGTAGTAGGATCTGCAGGTGGAATTTACACCAGGAACAATAGTACGAATGTTTCAGTTACCCCAAGTAAAACAGACCCTAACCATTTTCCTGTTAATAAAAGGAAATGGAACAATGACGACTCTTCCAACACTGAGTTGTCAAAACGAGCCTGTCGATTGCCCAGCTCCATCATTGACTTAAATTTACCTGTGGAGGATATGGACGACGACAGTGACATTGATATAAGGGATGATAGTAATGACAGCTCAGATAATTCGGAAGTGTGGTTGGAAGGATTGCTTGAGCATCTTGATGAAAACGTGGTCTTCAAACCATATGATTTTGATTCTCTTACTCACAAAATATTGAAGGAGATCGATGCATGGTTAAAGAAAGTAGTTGGCGACAAAATTTTGCTAGAAATTGATAGAGAAGTAATTGTTCAAATACTCGCAGCTGCTTGGTCAACCGACAGAAAAGATGCATTGGAGGATTGGATCGAACAGGTCCTCTGTCCGAGTGTGAAGGAAGCCCAAGAAAAGTGCAATGTTACTTCTGGTTGTGTAATGAAATTAGCACGCTGTGATGGCCTTGTTGCAGAAGCACAGGCTCCCGGAGTGTGCCTTCCAGCACGGATAAGTGTGAACTGATATTCATCCAGGTGTGCTTTTTGTAACTCTTGTATGATGTTGTTAATATGCGGAATCATTCTCACAGTCAAGTGGTCTCATAATGCATTATTAGTCCCTTTTCCACAACTTACAAGCACTAGATGGTTCTCGTAACATTCGTTCTAGACTTTCTGCAAGTGGCCTAGCTTCTCTTTTTTGTGAATTGTCTTCGGAGATTTCTCCTTCTCACTGATAACTTGCAGTTTGCTTGCACATATAATGTGTACTGAATGAGAAGTTGGAGGATCAGACATCTCTAATATGTACATTGATCCAAAATTAATCAGCAGAGAAAACAGTTTCTGTGTTTCAATTGTATGTCTTGCGCTCTATCTGAAGTTGATCTATCTGAATGTTTTCTGCTTAGAACTCCTATGCCAACGCATGTTTTTTCTGTTTCATTTTTCATAACATTTCTTGTGCTTTTGAAATATAATTTTGTAAACAATATTTATGTTTAACATGTCCGTTTGGCCCGGCGGTTTTACGATTAATTATGAGATAATTGATTTTAAAAAAATTAACTATAGTTCTTGAATTCAAATTTTTGAAAATGGATTCTACGACAGCATTGTCGCTAAATTTCAAGATTAGCCTCGTATCAAGTGGTTTTGGTAGAATTTAATGGGTAAATAAGTAATTAGATGAAAAATATTTGCGATGGGACTAAAAGCTACAAATCGAGCCGTGATTTTAGTAAAATTTAATCTTAAAAATACTTTTAGAAAAATGGTAATAATAATATAATATATTGTGTTTGCACTCAAAACAAACTTCTTGCCTGTCAAAACAAACTTGAGAATAATACCAAAAGAGTCGCTATTGTTTGTTGTTGGAATGATATGCGTCTTCTTGGTTTCTTTATTGTAAGAACATTTAGAACACATATTCAACTTTTTTGAAAAAAAAAAAAAGTAAAAGTGATTCACTATCATTTATTAAATAAATTAATTATAATCATTAATATAAAGTCTTTATATCTAGCAGCAATCGACAATTACAATAATTATATAAATTAATTATCAATATCAAACAACTCATCTCATCAATAAATACATAATGATACCTATTATTAAAATAGAATATTATTTCCACACGTTGGTGGAGTTCATGGGCTTCAACTTCGTTAAATGAGTTAGGCCTAATTGAATGTACACCTGTTTACTTAATCAGCAAAAAAGATTTAGAAAACTTAAGATTATTTTAACATAATACAACCATTTAGCTATTTAATTTTTAATTAAACTTAATTTGAAAATTCTTATCTATCCATAATTGTTCATTAATTTGGTGATACGTATACATATTTTCATCTTTCATCCAAAAGAAAATGTATGGTCGTATATTTAACTCAGAATTGAAATTTTGATATGGTGATGGTACCAAAATTACGTCAAAAATGATGACATGACATTGTAGCAAATTGCAACGGATTTACAATAGTTTTATGATAAACATGCAATTTAAAGAGATTTTTGCCCCAGAAACAATTGAGCACGTTGTAAATCCGGTAAATTAGTGACATCCATCGTCTGTTGCAAAATCTTTCCAAAAGTAGGGACGAGCTAAGAATATAACAAAAATTTTAGTGACATCTTGCGACATAAATGCGTCCCTTCAAATTTGCATCAAGTTTGCTAAAATTTGCAATTGAGGTGTCGTTGCAATTATTTCATCAATAGCCATAGATTTTGTGACAATCATGTTGTACTTGGGTGTAATCTGTCCTAAATTTATCTTGAAGTCCATTGCAATTTATGACATCTTTGGACCATCGCAAAAGAACTATCTTTTGTAGTAAACTAAACTAACAATCAATTCCCTTTTTAGAAAGAGCCTTCAAGTATCATTCTCAAATAGGGTAAAAGGCAATTTACCCCCTGTACTTTTAAAAATATTTGAAATAATTCTTTATAAAAAATAAAATAGTAAAAAACTCTTCTATGATTTTCAAATTGTAGTAGAACACCCCCTCTATGTCATAAGTCTATTACACGAGCTAATTCTCTTTCTTAATTTTGTAGGTTAAACAAATATTTTTCTACTAAACTACTTTTATACACATTCACACGCTAATACCTATAAGGACGTGCATCTTCACCCTTATGAGGTAATTTTGGTTAGAAAATATTTGTTCGACCTGCGATAAGTATGTAAGTCAATTAGGGATAAATATAATATTTTATTCAACTTTTTTACTGATGTCAGTAAATTTTATAACAAACGGATCTGTTTGTTGGACGAAAACAAATATCATGTCATTAAAAGCTATATTGGACAAAAAATTAGAGAGAACAGCATCGTCGAAACCTCAACAAGTAGTTCACACAGCAGTTTAATCTCGTATCCAAGAGTACAAAGTGACCTAAAATATGGAAAAAAAAAAGAGAAGAAAAACACTAACATTTGAACTCAAAATTTTCACGAATCACCAATCCTAAAGGCTATCTAGAAGTGGAAGCGAGCACGGCGGAGCTGATGACGCGGACGCCACCGACTTTCTCAGCAACTTCCTTTGCTTTTCATTGGCAAAACAAAGCACAGACTCTTCGCATATTTCCATAGCAGTCGACGGTCGAACCGGCACGAAAGCTTGCAGTTTCGAGTACCCTGTGAGAAGATGATACATGTAATCGTACACACGATCCATACTCAGACTTCCCATGTACTCCTGTGCTGCTCTTCCTATTGCCTCAGCCTGTGCATGCATGCATGCTTCAATTATCAAATTAAGGTTTCACATGACCTAAAATATCAAATCTCGAAATCTCGTTTGGCATATCACAATAAGGTTGTTTGCATTTTTCCATATATATGCTATATAGATAATTTGAATGAAAATGGAAGAGATATACACACAGACCTCAGATGGATGTGAGTTGCCCCAATCAACAGCAAATTTGATAGCTGGGCACATCTCAGTGGAAGGAATGGGCAAGTAGTTCTTGTGAGGAACCAGACCTCGGCTGAAGAAATCTTGGTACTGTGGAGATATTATCAGAGGGCAACACCCACATGACAATATGTATTTCAAGCTCACTGACCATGCGTATCCTTCTGCATATATCTTGTACCTACCTCACAATTCATTCATTCATTACTATTTTTTAAATCAAAACCAAAAAAAAAAAAACAAGAATTTTTGATAAAGTCCCTGACTAAATTGTCTATTCACTTTTCAAAATTATCGCACCCCATATTTATATATATATATATATATATATATATACTAGTTGAAAACACACTCGATCTACGTACGATAAAATAGAATTAAGTAAAATAAAATAGAGAGAATAAATGGATGCAAGAAAATTCGATATATGAAAAAAAATGTGAATGAGTGGGGTAATAAGTGGGGGAGAAGTAGTTACTTAACATGAAGTAGAAATAAAAATGGCTAATCAAGAAAGGGAGAAGCACGGAAAATGTGCTCTTCCTTAATATATAATATAGATATATATAAAGGATGTGAATTGCAAGTAAGTTGTCCGAGCAAGCATGTGTTCTGAATTGGGAAAAATACGATTTACCCCATATGATATGTGAAATTAGCAAAAAAATCCCTTGTGAAAAAAGGATTAGTAAAATGTGGGAGATAATTTGCTTCATTTTTCAAAACACAGGGTTACTTTGCTAATTCTTTTTCCACATGATCTTTTTTGCTCGTTTCACATATCATAGAAGGTTAAATTGCATTTAACCCATTCTAAATTTACTGACCGATGATCGCACTGCTTCGCCAGTTTTGACGTCTTAAAACCAAGCTTTGTTTCTTCTTCCCAGTCCTGTGGTTCGTCAGTTTTAGAGGCAACATCAGTCACGAGAGGCTAAGCAAAAAGGAAATGATAAGTAAAAGTCAACGAGCTACTATCTCCGCTAATATTTTGATCTTACTTACAAGAACAACGGTTAGTAGCCATTGTGTGGTTAATTAACATTCTCTACAAATTTTTTTTATTTTTTTACTTTTGATCCGTGACAGTTAACTGTAACAAAAAGTTATATTTTTTTGTTTTTTTGAAAAAATTAGTTGAACGAAATATTTATGTAATGAAGTAAAAACACTTATGGAAAATAAGTATTTAAAAATCAAAGTTTTGAGAAAAATGAAGAGCTAAAATTACCTGACGCAATATTTGTGCCCCCCAGAGCTGAGTGTCATTACACTGAAGCAATTCCAAACGAATAGGAGAAACAACATCTGGATTGCCTTTCCAGTAGGCGAAAGGGTACTTCCTCGACCAATTTCGACGTTTTGAACCCTTTTTTATGCTCCGGAATTCTTCGTCCCATGGCCTTATATTAATTTCTGACCTGTCTTGAGAGAAAATTCAAACACCATATTGGCAATATATATATATATATATATATGAGCACAAAAAAAATTATATTTTTTGTCCTGTAACTTAAATTTGATATATTTTTAATCTTATTGCTTATGGGATTCTAAAGAATAGTTTTTTAATTTGTAAAAAGTCTCATTTTCAGTGCGAACTCTGCTAGGAAATTGACGGAAAAGACCATATGCAAGTTGTGTAGCTTTTCAGAATGGAGGGAAACGGCCAGATGGCTTGCATAGTTGCATGTGAATTTTTTCGTCAGTTTTGTAATGAAAGTTGATAGAATTACTGAAACTGAATCACGAGAATATTTCGTAGAATGAAGCAACGGAAGGACTAGAAGAAATAAGTAGAAAGTTGACTAACTTACCAACCCCAGAACGACCAATCAGGAAACGGAATGTCCATGTGCTCCGGCGTCGTACAATACCGAAAGAGAGGCAAAGGCATGGAAGCATGCTCCGTTCGGTTTATAGTGGGCTTGTCCATGCAATCGAACATCAAATCCAGGTCCGGGATCTTGCCAGGATACCTCCTCAGGAGCTGCAAAATTCCCCACACTGTGAACATTGCCCGGCTTTGCACACATGCATAGTAAAAGTCCACATATAATTTGCCACCAATTATCACCACCCGGAAAGCTGCATATTTCTGCGCCTCTATTATATGGAACATGGAAATCTTAGACTCCACCCACGGCTCCAGGTCCCTTTGTATGTAGCCGAAAGGCTCCGGGCAATCCATGGGCTGATCGTCCTCAGATTGACGGCTGTGGTCGGGATAAGAGCTGTTGCTGGCTGAGGTCTGCCCACAAGTGAGGTAGGTACACCGAATGATAGTCGAAGCTCTCGTGTACTTGGATTCTTCCTCGGATGGCTTCGGAGGGAAAATGTGCCATGGAGTTGGTTCCAAGTTGTGACCGGCTATAGTTTTCGTTTGCGATACAAAGTTATCAACCTGCATCCCATTTTGACGATGATTAAAGGAAGTACTATACTTAATACAAAATGCACTATTGATCCCACGTACCCAGTATAACTCTATATATCGTAAATTTGGTATCGTCTTGATCAGGTGCAAAGCACGTGGCCTTTAAGGCTCATTTCCGGTGCTAAATAGGGTATTACAAGATTAGTACTATATATGTTCGTTAAAATGCACCAAACACCCCGTATGATTATTCAATAGCCTTTTCCGTTCCATGATTAATAATGCCATATAAAATTGACTATATAAATCCAACACACATGGTCGTTAAAGTCTTTATAAAAATTGACATACTTTATCAGTCTCAATTTTATTCATCTTTTTTCCTCATCGGTATGTAGAACAAGAATTTGAAATTATATTTTACCATAACTCCAAACCAACATCTTATTTAGAAAACTTAATGTGGTACACAAATAAACAATACATAAAGGGGGAGATCGATCCTTCACACCCTTCCTCCACCAAGATCCATAGTTAGAAACGTCGATCATCATATACACATGATTTTTACACACGTCGTCTACCGTCTACACCCACCCACAAGCACGCACATATAATAGAATGGTACCTCGATGAGGAGAAGGAGAGGAAGGCAGCAGAAAGCAAAGAAAAGGACGAGCCGAGGGACGGAGGAGAGTTGACGAGAGGGGTTGTGCCTGGCGGAGAAGAGCCCCATTTGCGGTCGACATAAAAGGCCGGCAGCTGCATTGTGAGGACATGCATGGCTGATCACATGCAGTTAATCTCTCTATTTCCCCACACCTCTCCTTTTCTCTCTCAAAAATATTGACAGGGTTCAATAGTATAACTGGCTGCCCTCCTTTCCGCTTCCTACTCCCCCGCTTTAAACAATGCCCCCATATACATCTCATTTTCTAATATTAATTTCTCATCTTTGCTTGCACATGCATGCTTGCCTCCTTTCTGTTACCTACATTTAACAATATTCTTAAAAAAACAATTAATAATTATTTTTTTATATTAAAATATGAATAAAATAATAGGTAAAGTATATTTTGCCCCTCTGAACTATTCTTAATGTAATATTTACCCTCTTAAATTAACAAGTGCTCTTAATTTATGCATTGAACAATTATATTTTTCTCAATATATTTTAGTATTTTGCACATTAAATCATTATCCAATTATTTTCTAATTAATTTTTTGTAATAAGTGAAGAATTTAAATTGAAAGTTGAGTATAAGTTAATATATATAGTAGATACATAACCGATATAATTTAACCAACGACTCTTGTATACTTTTTAAAAGAAATTGACAAAATATATATACTTAACCAAAAGTAAATGTTTTTTAAACAAATGTTTTATCGTACTTCTTTAATAAAAATATAAACGGATACGTAACTGCTTTATCTAAAAGTTAATGACTTTATTACCAAATCAATGCGCATCAAAGCTCTTTCCATATCATGTTATTGCTCTTTTTATATCGCATCATAGATGTTTTTGTATCGCATAATAGCTCTTTTTACATCATTTTACCACAGAGGCTATTCAACAATATCAAAGGGTATTCATATTACAGTTATTTTTAATTTTCCCATTCGCTCATTTTCACATATTACCGTTCTTATAAGCAACTAGTAGCGTAAAATTACATATCAACGTATTTTAATTTACCGGCACTAACATCACATACAACAAATGGAACATTCCAACGCATTTCCTTATTTCACTTTGATAAGATAATCATTCAAATTAAATCACTCACCATTCTTACAATCCCAAATAAATTAGTTCTAGCACGAATTACAGACTTATATAAAAGTAGTATCACAAAGAAAGAAAACATATAGAGATAAAACTAATTATTTACTTACCTCGACCTTACACCGATTTAGTTAGCAGATAAGTTGTAATGTATATAATCAATATATATATCAAGAATATCGTAATTTTTAAATAAAATATTAAACAATATTCGTGCAATTTTCATCAATATTTTAATATTCCTTTCTATGGACATTCAAATTTTCGTTCCGTAACTTTTAATTAACTAGAAATCTTGAACTTCACAAGGATATACATATATACATACATACTTTAACTCAAGGATTTATCTAATTAAACTCCTCATATTATTATACTTTCATTCTTAACAACAGACTTGAATTATCTTAGAACTCTTATATCCCTTTTGAGTATTATGGATGTTGAGACCAACAAAAATAATTTCCTACAAATACTTTGGAGAAGTGATCAGTAGGGTCGATTTCTCAAGGATTGGTTTTAAGTTGGTTTCTTTAAAAGTAAAAAGAGGGAGGAATTTTGAGTGTGATGAGAATAAAAGGCCGAAATTAAATAAGATGAATAAATATGATAGAAAACTTTCCGATTAAAGTCAGGTTTGTGCTTGATTCCACTATTGATCCCTGATGCAAAAATGTCAATCGTTTAGATAGATAAATTAGAATGGACGTTGGTACGACCTAACGACCTCATCTTTCCTTACCATTTTGACCGTCAAAGACCTTAATTAATGAACAAACCTTGGGAACGTCCAAAAGATTTAATTCACTAACAGTATTAAGAAATAGAAAAGCCTAATTCTAACCAATAAATTCCTACGAGAATTTATTTAAGCTAGATCATGCACTCCCCATAGCATAATTAACTACTATTGATTATATCCCTCTAATATTTTATACTCTTGTTCACCAATCTCTGTCGAACGTTTGTTGATATTTGAAGTAATTTTGATCAGGTAAGAACTTAAACCCTTTTTTTGTCAATTGGTTATATTTGTTGTACTTTTATCAATTAAATTTAGTTATAATAATTTATATATATGTGTGTGTGTGTGTGTGTGTGTGTGTGTGTGTGTGTGTGTGTGCATGTGTAAGACTTATCTTGTTAAGACAGTTGATGAGATGGATGTATGAGAAGAACCTGCCATTAAGGGCGGGTCTTAAGTTGGAGTTTAAGGATGGTGTTACTGCATTTATAAAATGGGCCAAGTCTCAGCATGCATATATGGACAATGAGAAAATTAAGTATCCCTGTCGAAAGTGCAAAAATGAAGTTTTTAAAATATTGGACGAGGTAAATTTTGACTTGTATATTGAAGGTTTTATGCCTGAGTATTATAATTGGACTTCACGTCGTGAGGATAGGGTGCAGGAGTACTTTGAAGCGGTCACTGTGCCCCCTTTGCAGGAGGAACAAACTCCCCCTACTCATGAGGAGGATGGTACTAATATGCACTTGGGTGATGCGGCGTAGATGAATTAGGGGCGGAGGATGGTTTTTTATGCCGTCGGGCCGATATTCTGGTCTAATTATAACTAGGAGGATGCGCCTGATGATGGTACAAGGTCCTGTCCTATTGATTGCCAGCATAGTTCATATTATGAAATGGGTCCCCATGATTATGTGTCTGGACTGTCAAATTGATTTTACAATGTAGTGCAATTGCCTATCAGCTGTTGTAGAACGATTGCATCAATCTCAATTGGCATCTCTTGCTGGTTTGGTGACTATGAATGTCGAGGCCACTTTTTCTAAATGAATATATGATCAAATATCCAATGGGCTAATATTATATACCCCGTGATCATACCCTATCCCTCAATTACTATAGCACAAAGAAGTTGATAAAATTGAGTTTACCTGTTGACAAAGATTGCTGCGTGTAAGAATGGTTGCAAGTTGTACTAGAAGGACGACATTGATTTGGAACACTGCAAGTTTTGTGGAGAAACTAGGTACAAGTCGACTAGGGAGCAAAATCCTAACCGCAAGAATACCTCCTATGTCATTCTTATGTACTTACCGCTTACCCCTTGCCTGCAAAGGTTATATGCTTCATAAGCAACTGCCAAGTACATGACGAGGTATGCCAACCCTCAGATGGAAGAGGGGTCCATGTATCATCCGTCTGATATAGAGGCGTGAATACATTTTGACTAGACATATCCCGATTTTACAGCAGAGTTCCATAATGTTAGACTGGATTTGTGCACGGATGGGTACACATCGCATAAGTAGTACAATCGTACGTATTAATGTTGGTCCATTTTACTTACACCATACAATCTGCCACCGAAATTGTGAATAAGTTCTGAGTATATGTTCATAACGATGGTAATCGCTGGCTCTTCTAATTCGAAACATCTCATCGATATTTACCTAGAGCCGTTGATTGAGGAGTTCCAGAATTTGTGGCATATGGGTTACTGATGCACGGCAGTGCAAATAATGAGACATTCACGATGCGCACAATGTTGATGTTGATTGTGAACTACCTACCCGCTTACGGGATGGTGTCTGATGGAGTATCGCTGGTGTTAAGGAGTATTCAGTTTTTATAGATAACACACATGCATTCCATTTGCAGAATGGTACGAAGGTGTTATACTTTGACTGCCACAGATAGTTCCTCCCTCAGGACCATCCCTACTGTAGGAATAAGAAAAAATATTCACTAAGAACTGAGTAGAAAGGAAGATTGCATGTTTGAGATTGACAGGAGAAGAGATCCTCAATTGGATTGCAAAGTTCAGTCTAGTAGTTAAAGTACCGACACTCCCACCTGGCTATGATAACGAGCATAAGTGGACAAAAAAAAGCATCTTTTGGGAGCTCGAGTACTGGGGATGCATTAGATCTCCACAATTTTGATGTCATGCACATTGAGAAAAATGTGTTTGACAATATATTCAATACCATGATGGACATAAAGAAAAAAAATGAAGAACAATCTGAATGCACGGAAGGACTTGAAAATCATATGTAATCACATAATTAGGCTAATATATCAAATTGCAATATTATTTAAATAATAATTACAATAATCACAAATTGAGACTAATATTTCCAATAATATATACTAATCTTATTAAAATAATTAATAATTACAATAATCACAATTTGAGGCTAATATTTTCAATATAGATTATGTTTAGTGGTGGTCTGCTTTCTCTAGGATGTGGACAGCGTGTTCATGGTCATGGCCCACCGATTCCACCACTATCATTTGATGCTTCCCATATTGGGAAGCAGTGTTCTGACCACCCCCACCATGTAACATGGTTGGACCTTCAGCCACCGCACAGACTCCAGATGATGTTGGACCATCTACTACGGCACCGACAATTGAGGAGATCGGACAACTATCTGCCCCCCAGCGGCTGATCGTGCTTGCCCATGGGTTATTCCACCACCACCAGCGCACTAGTTTATCAGCCTCGATGGCGCAAGGTAAATTTATTTATGAATTTATTTTTGTATTATTTTATTTTAAAAATAACTAATTAACATGTTCTTTCAAGTCTGATTGCAAATTTTACGAACGCATCAATGCAGTGGTTCCAGGACACTTTTCCCACCCTTGGGGATGTTTGAGGCAGGTGCCGACAGAGCGCCAATAGTTCTGGTTCGAGAGCTTAAAGGTAATGTATTTTTACAAAATTTTGTATTATTTCATAATTTAAATTGTGTTATGAATTTTACTATTATTTTTTTATTTGATATTTTGTAGATGACCTAAGGTGCGACTGTGACGACGAGTCTATATTTTGAATCTTCTAGATATGGGTGGACGAATTTATCTGGAAACGGTTCGCCGTTGCTCGAAAAGAGTTGCTCAAGCCACTTTGACTGGCCAACGAGGTATGGCTCTAGCTCCAAGCATACTGGGCCAATGTGGGCTTCCAGGATGAGTCCACAAAGAATAATGTTAATTGGGCAGCTAACCCTGCGGTGTCCTCTATTGTGTACTGCGGGAGATCTTCTTCTGTCGGCATGCACAAGAGGAAGATGGTAAGTAATTTATATTGTTTCGGAAGTTATAGCATTATTTTTATTTTTGTTTTGCAATTGTTTGATTTTTGTACAATAGGTCGAGCTGGGTTGACCGATCGAGCAGATGAAATTATTTTCCAGATGCTATAGGAAGAAGATCGACGGCGACTGGAGCGGCCCGAGGCCAACTGAGGTGGCAGTAAGTAAAAGAAACGATTTTAGTTTTGCTTAAAATAATCTTTTGGTTAAGTTGTAATATTTTTATTTATTTTGCAGGAGACGTTCCAAAAGCTTATGGAGGATCATCAGCTTCAGGCCACGACTGAAGACCACGATACCCTTATCGAATCGAAGGCTTCGGTGGCGATGACTGAGCAGCAGATTTGGCTGGCTACAGTTGGGGGCAAAAACAAGGACTATGTATTCGGTCTTGGTTCTGAGACTCACCTCTCCAGTTGGACCTACATGTCACCACCGCCATTGCCACCCCCAAACTCGGACATGGAGGGTAGATTATTCGGTTGGAGACAATGATGGTCGATGGCCATAATGAAGTCCATGCAGGTCAGCTCTTCGACTGGGGTACCGTCACAACCAATCGTTTTCACTAGCGCCCAACACAGCCTCCAACAGACCCCCTGCCCCGAGCGATGATGATATGGGCGTTGCTGATGTATAGGGTTTAAATTAGGTTTTATTTTTTTTCTAAATTTTGTAAATTGAATAATTTTTATACTAATATAATATTTTCTCTGTAATTAGTCATGTTTCATAATATTCATTACATTCCATTATTTAATATTTATTGAATTAATTAAACTCATATATATAATTAAATTTAATAATTAATTGTAAATATTAAATTATTATTTACTACTATACATTTTAAAAAAAAAACAGAACGGTCTTAGGAAATGTTAAAAAAATTGATCCTATCTTTAAAAAATAAAATTCCAAACACCGTTACTAAATAGTTCTAGAAAAATATTCCTAAAAAGGATAAATAGTTTCTAGACATATTTCAATTCAATTTAATGCATATTAACACTGTATTCCAAACACTAATTTTAAAACAGTTACAACATAGTTTTTTGAATAAATGATAAATTGTGCCTAATATTATTCGAAATCATGAGCAACATTCGGTTTCAATGACCATTCCTTTTATATCACTAACATAATAACATCAGTTTCAATTTATGCCAGTGTATTCCAGCCACCCTTCCTAAGTTATTCCAAATTTTTTTACACAATCATTTCAAAACCTATCAAATGTGTTCCAAGCAAAGAAATCAAATTTTTATATTGAAATACGCCATTAGGAATGGTCATACACAATGTGTTACAATATCGCCGTCTATAACGACGGAACTGGAACCGTTCCAAATACCGGTTTAAATTAATTCCATTAACAAGTTAGAAGCACCCGCTGCTTTGGCTTTTTTGTAAATAGATCCAACTTTATTTTTTACTAATGTTAATTCAACTTTACCATTTTTGACTTATTTTTAGAATTGCATATTTAAAGTTGATATTGAAATTTTCAAACAATTTGAATAATTTAGCAATAATCAAATTTATACTTTTGTATATTAATATATTTTACAATTTTTATATTATTTGCTTTATTATCTAAATATATTATTCCTATATCATTAAAAAACTATAAATTAAATGACTAGGATTAATTAATAAATAATATTCTTTTTATAATTATGCAAGTCCAATTATTGTGCACTAATCAACAATTATATTACTTAGTACAAGCAGTATTAAATTAAGCATTCAACTTTTTTTTATTAATATTTTTTAAGCAAAAATAATATTTTTTAACAAATTGGGACGGAATAATTTTTAATCAATTAAGTTTGTTTTAATAGTAATTTTTTTCGGTATGCTATCTAATATAACTTTTGTCTACTTTTTATTTTTTTAATAAATACTATCCACTTTTAATTTTATTACAACTTTTAACTTTTTCTACGGGACCAAAAGTATAATTTACCCCAATGTAACAATTTCCAATGTTCTTGTAATTGTTTGCAAACAACAATATTTTATTATTTTCCTTTTTATAAAAAAATTATTTTAAATCAATTAACCCGGAAAACCGTCCAGAAAATGAATAGGTTGAATTCATGCATGATTGGGTGCTGTTTATCCTGTTTGGATTCTTGCCCGGACACGTGTTTGAAGCAACGACCAGTGCCAGGAAAATATCCCAGCGCCCCAATTTTCACCATTTCTTTCAACGAACAAATGGAGTCGTCCATTACAATTCAGGACTTCTTTTCTATTGGGATCTGCAGCCATGAACTCCAGAGCTTCACTCATCTCCTTCTACTCTGCTCCTAAGACCCACCTCATTAATACCCCCAAAGCTACTTTTTACTCTAGGTCTCGCCTCCTGTTGCAGTTATGTCCTTGTCAAAGGGCCCATTTTCCCTCCATTTATGCTCGGAACGGCTTCATTTGGAGGAGGAAGATTGGGAGAGTGGCGGCGGATGTGAAGTCGGAGCCCTACGAAATTGCGGAATCTCGGCCGGAGTCTGTTCAATTTGGCCAAGTTATTCTGGCGGACGATGATGGCGGTGACGACGCCAGTGTGGTTCCGTGGTGGGAACAGTTTCCGAAACGTTGGGTGATTGTGCTTCTGTGCTTTTCGGCATTCCTGCTCTGCAATATGGATAGAGTAAGCAATGCATTTTTTCTGAAATTTTGTTCCTTCCTAAATCATGCTGCATCCTTGTGGCTTAATAGGGTCATTTTCTGTAGTGAATAGCTTAATGAATTGGCCGCATTTTTTTGCCATTTATTTTGTTCATTTTTATTTATGGGCTTCAGATGCTGCTTGAATTTGCTTATTTCAGAAAGTTATGTGGCTGAAGAGTGTGTTTGTGGGATGCATATCTGCTCTTTTTTCCTTTTCTCCGTTTTGGGCGAAAGTTTGTGCAACCGTGAGAAAATATCATACTCCATTTGTTGTCTTTTCACATAGGAAACTGGCTTCTTGAGCTCAGGTTTTCATGTTCAGATTTGGAAATGTGTGAAATTAGCTGGCCGTTGTTGATAATAGTAATCCAATTATGTTGCTGTCATGTGCATATGCTTTTTGTGTAACTGTGGATGTGTTACTGGTTTTTTACCAACATATTTGTTATGAAAAGTATAGACCTAGTAGCTACCATCGTCTCTTCAGTTGATCCGACTGTCCCTTTAGCAAGTTTGTTGATGTACTTATTGATGATTGATAATTTATTATTTGGAAATGTCCATATAACAAGTTGCTTATTTAATCTGATATTATAGTTCTAACATCATTGTCTTACTTTGTGTTGGTCAATTAAGGGCAGGTCATATTCATAGTCCTGAAATTTAGATTAATATCAATTTCATCCCTAAAATAAAATCATTACTTCCCAGTAAATTCTTAATACTTTGTTTCACATTAGTGCTACATATTGCAATATCAATGAATTTTTCCCATAAGCAGAATCATGTATGTGGTGTCTGCCAAGAGCAAAATTGTCAGAATTTTAGAAACAAAGTTGCACTTTATCCTAAGTTACATTTATAGTCTGTACTCTCAGATAAATTATATAGTTATTCATTTAATATAAGAACACCTAAGATGATATAAGTTTTAATACACACACACATACACTTGCGCTCATGTATAATGCTTTAGAATTAAGCGACGTTAGAGCTTTTGTTAAATATCAATTAAATGAAACTCTTTTATTAATTTTGGTATTAGTTCTAATTTATCGATATAATTTTAATTAATTTAATTTTTTTTAAAAAAACTAAATTTTAAACCCCCCCCCCCCCCCCCCTTGTTTGTGTTTTTATTTTTTTAGCTGAAAACCCCTTATGTTAATTTTATAGGCAAAAAAACCTTTGTGTTTTTCGAAATTATGCATACTCTCCCCTTCCGTTAGTTAGAGTTAGCGGCGTTAAAATTTTTAAGGAGTTGACTGTTATACTCTTGTTATGATAGCCATTGATCTTCAATAGTTTAAAATGGACTGTCCAGATTTAAAGTTATTTTTAAATATATTTTATATTAAATATATGTATTTATATCTATATACAGTTATATATACATATGTATATCTATACATTCATATATATATATGTATAGTTATATATCTACATATTTAGTTATATATATAATATACATATGTTATAGGCGATGGTGAGGTCGCCCAAAATCGCTGTCACCCCCGCAGAAAGGGGGGTCCTTGCCGTCGGCCCTCTATCCAAGAAACGGAGCTCGCCTATTTTTTCTCGAGGGGACTCCATCTTCAGATCTATAAGAGACTGGAAGGTGGTGGCCGGAAGCGGAGGCGGTGGTCGGAAGGTGGAGCGACAGAAGGAAAGACGATGGTTCTAATTTTTTTATTTTTTATTTTATATTAATTTTATATATACATATAATATAAATTTGAATTTGAATAAAATATTTTTTTTTTAAAAATGAAGTAAGAATAATTTAATTTTTCAAAATTTAAAAGTAATAAAATAAAGATTAAATTTTATTTTAGAGATACAGTAATCCTTATTTAAATATTATTGATAAATAATACAACTTAAAATATTTGATATACTCTTTTAGTATTTTAATAATTGATTAATATATTCTATAAATAAATATAATTTATTGAACATATGTAAACTAAATAATAATTTAATAAGTTAGTAAGATATCATTGTCATAATTACTTTTTATTTATATCCATATAAATATTTACATTTGAATAGTGAATTGTAGATACTAAGTTTTCTATTGTGATTTGTTAATTTAAAATTTTAAATTTGCAAACTATATATATTTTAGGTACTTTAGTTTTTAGTTAATGTATTTCATAAATAGATATAATTTATTAAAATGATGTACCAAATAAGAGTAGGAAAATATTTGCACACTTAAATGTCTAACAAAGGGGGCAAAATGGACATTTGCTAACTAAAAAGTAACACTAAAAAGGCCAAAATGATGCCAATTCGCATGGTGCATGTTCATCACTTTACGTTAAAATGGGGAGGACGTATTTTGCTGCCTTTTAAATAACATGAGAGGTTTTTTGCCTATAACTTAACACATGGGGATTTCACGCTATTTCCTTAAAACACAGGGAGGTCTTATGCAATTTACCCAATTTTAAATATAATATATTCAATTAATACTTTTGATGAAATTAACATAAGCTTTTAGGGGATTTAATCTTCTCAAGGAAAGATATTGATATAAGATAATTGACATATTATTTTAGTTTGATTAAAATAACAATTTTTATGATTCAAGTAAGGTCAGTGAAAACTACTAATTAATAGACAATCTCCTTGCACTTTTGGATGAGTAGTCATTCTAAACAACTTGCCAACTTGGTGATAAAGAGAACAATGAGAGTTACTAAAAGCTCATGACATAAATATTTGTATATAAAAAACCCATCCAAATCCAAAATATTTCTAAAATTTTACCATACACATATTTATACAAGTTCATCATTTTAGCTTTTCTAAATAAACTGACTGACTTATATAATAATTGTACTATATTAAAAATTCCAAGGACTAAAGTAAGAATAAAAACTAAAGTCCAACTTTATCACTCTGTTTTGACAAATTTCACCCTTAAGAATTGACATGAACCACATGCATGATCCTTTTATAGTTGTAAAGGGTTGCTGGGCGGTGATCTAAGTGAGATGTGGAACAAAACTTAAACTTAGTGATAAAAACATCATTATTTTTTAAGGATGGTGTTGATGGTACACTGATCTTAGGGACCACATCATTCAATTGAAAATTTGATAAATTTACTACAGTTTATATGCTCTATAAGCTCTACTTTTTATGTTGGATTAGAATGTACAAATACTTTTGAAGTGTCTAACTTACGTGTGAGAGAAGAACAGGCTCATTGAAAGAAGGAAGAACTCCTTATCTCTTATACTTCATGATGTACATAAGGGCACCATATATGTACAAGTCTATGTCTAATATAATCCCTAAGATCATGCTAAGTTAGTCAAAAATCAGCCTGTGAGTCAACATATATATGTGTGTATATATATATATATATACTACATTTACAACACAAAATCTTTGAAAAAGAGAAAACGAAATCACTCCTAAATTTGGAAACTATGAAATCAAATCTCTTGATTTTAGTCCTAACATATTTACAGCTTCACAACACTGCCCCTCAAGCTGAGGAATAGATGTCTTCCATCCCAGCTTGAATATAAGATCATGGAAGCAGCCACTTTGTGAGAGTATCAACTTATTCATGTTCTGTGGAAAATAGGGCATACGTATTAATCCTTCCTCTAATTTTTCTTTGATGAAATGTCTTATCAATTTCGATATGTTTTGTCCTTTCGTGTTGTCCACATTGACTTGTTGTCACAATAGAGCTTCATAAGACATTCTCAAATCATCTAGGATAATTTTCAGCCAAAGTAGTTCGAACAAAGCAATAGCCCTGAGTTCGACTTTGCAAATGACCTTGTCACCACGTTCTATTTCTTGCTCCTCCAGGTCACTGGGTTATTTCCAAGAAAATTACAATACCCAGTAGTTGATCTTTCATCTGCTATGTAACCACCATAGTCAGCATCGGTATACGCTTCTAAAGTAAAAATATTATTCTTACTTAACACAATTCGTTTTCATGGATTGCCCCCTTGCACGCTACATGAAGATGTGGTTCCCCTGGATTATGCGTAAATTGTCTACTCATGCTTACCGAGTATGCTATGTCTGGTCGAGTGTGAGTGACATATATGAGTTTCTCGACCCCACAGGTGGTTCTTTAATTTCTCCCAACTTCTAGTATGGATCCATCAGGGTGGAAACAGGTTTGCACGCAACCTTTTCTGCTTCTATTAATAGATCAATCGTGTATTGTTGCGGAGATATGAAGATCCTTTTCATGGAATATGACACCTCAATACCAAAGAAGTACTTGAATTTGCCTAATTCCTTTATATCAAACTCTTTCACTATCCCAACCTCAATTTGTGCTTCTCTTTTTCATCGTCACCAGCACTATAATGTCATACATATAGACTGAAAGAATAATTACTCCCCCTGCATTTCAATACTTAATGAAAAGAGTGTGATCACCTTGGCTACAAATATGCCCATAATCCTTCGTAACCTTTGCAAATCTGCTATGCTCTAGCAGATTGTTTAACTCATAAAGAGCTTTATTTAGCTTGAACACCTTGTTACATGTGTCCCCTCCGAATCCTGGTGGAATATTCATGTAGATTTCTTCATATAGGTCGCCATGGAGAAGTGCATTCTTCACATCATACTGCAAAAGTTGCCAATTGAAGTGAGCAACCAATAATAAGAACTCTTGATAGTATTCGTCTTTTCCATTAAAGCAAACTTCTCCTTATAATCAACTCCATCAGCATTGTATTCCATTGTGAAAATCCACTTGCAGTCCACAATGTTTTCGCCTTCTGGTTGGTGAACAATTTCCCATGCTTTATTTCAATGAACTAGCGTTCATTGCATCCCCCCATTCCCTTTTTGACAATGCCTCAAAATAGTTGTTTGGATAAGTAATGGTAAACTTATAATGAACTTTTGTGGTCATGTGACAAGCGCTTAAGAGAGAATAGTGAGATACGGGGTAGAAGGGTCGTTTACTACACTCTATGATACCTTTTCTAACAACAATGGGGAGGTTCAGGTCGTCAATTGAATTAGTGGGAGTTTCTATTGATTTTGTGTAAATATGGGTCAGATCTTACCTTGATTTCATTTTCCGGGTCTGAGTTGGACTCTTGGATGACCTGTGTCATTTTTTGAATGGCCTTTCTCCTTGAATACACCTGAAGAACGTTGGAAAATTACGAGTGACATTAGTTGGGATGAGAGATGACTCGAGTCCAGTAGTGGAATTGGGTAGCACACATGTGACAAGCTCACATGGCTTCGGTTTATCAACATGTGCTAGGACATGACGAAGATCAAGGATTTTAAGTGGTTCAAATGAGATAAATATCATTTTCCATCACTGAGATCCCCCTAATAGATAGGACTTGGAGAAAAAAAGGTGTCTATTCTGTAGGAGGTGGCATTTGCTGAGATATAAAACTTTCTAGATGAGGGATCATAACACTTGTATCCCTTTTGAGTAGATGAGTGACCAAGGTAGACATATTTGATGGATCGGTGGTCTAGTATGTCTCTATATTAGTGGTGGACATGAACACAAGGAGTCCCTTAAAAATTCTAGGTGTGAGATCGTTAGAGGTTTGAAGTGAGGGACGAAACTATTAAGGCTCTCAATGGGACTTTTGTAGTCTACAAATGTGATGAAGCCTTTTTATTATGTGTGCAGCAGCGAGAACGGCCTCTCCCAATTAGCATTTAGGAACGTTGCCTTGAAAGAGTAGAGCCCATGTGGTGATGAGTAAAAGCCTATTTTTCCTTTCAGCTACCTCATTTTGTTGTGTGTTGTGATAATGAATAATATCCTGTGATTGAAAATAAGGTGGCAAAATCTTGTTGAAATAGTCTACCATTGTCTGTCCTAAAGCTTTTTATTCCAACCCCAAATTGGTTTTGAAGTGGAAATTAGGTACAACAATGCCTAACATCATATTTCTGTTTAAGGAGAAAGAGCCATGTAAACTGAGTTCAATCATCATTTAAGGATAAACGGCACATAGCCCCAGAAATATTAGGTACAGTAAGACTCCACTGTTAACTAAATGAAAAGGATGGAAACATCTCTTATTGTTGATAGGAAAGGACATACTCGTGTTTTGCTAGATCACAAACTTCACAGTGAAGTTCAGAAACATCTAATCCTTGAAAGGAAACATGAAGAATCCTATAAGATTGATGACCTAAGTGACTGTGGTACAACCATATGGTATCCTTATTTGAGGAGCTGAGAAAGATAGAGACACATCACTTCTACCCTTATGAGATGATCCAACGTAATAAAGGCCAATTCTTTCCTTAGCAAGTTCAAGCCTCCTCCCCGAACGCTGATCCTAAAAAACACAATAAGAAGGGATGAAAGTAACATAAAAGATCATGGATAAGCTTTTGAATGGAAACATGGCTTGTTGATAATTTTGGTACATGGAGCACATTTTTAAGGATAAGGATAGCTGTCATATATATATATATATATATATATATATACACATCTGAATATCCTGCAATAGTAGCTAAAGAGTCATGCGCCACTTTAATTCTTTTGTTACTTGGGCATGGTGTGTACGTATGGAAGAATTGATCTATGGGAGTCATATGATTTGTGGGACGTGAATTTACTATCCAAGAATCGGCATAGAACTTTTCAGAGGCATTCATGTTCTTTGGAATATTCTGCAACTCTTCAGTTTTCTGAAAGAATTGGATTCTTCGGTCGATTTAATGTTGCTTGTGATAGTGGTTTTTGAAGTTGACATGGTGAAGAGGGAAAATTGTAGCTATGAGGCTGCTCTCAGAAAATTAAGCATTAAGCATCACTACCAGCAATGATGGTTGCTTGATGAAGAGAAGAGAGAACCCTAGGAAAAGCCTACCATGTGAGAGAAGAACAAACTTATTGAAAGATCGAAGAATTTCTTATTTCTTATATGTCATGATGTACATGGAGACACCATATATATACAATTGTTGGTCTGACGTAATACCTAGTCGATTTAAGTTAGTCAATCCTATGAGTCAGTATATATATACACCTAGTACATCTACAACAAGAAATCTTTGTAAAAAAAGAATTAAATCACTCCTAAGTTTGGAAACTATGAAATTAAATCCTTGATTCAGTCCTAACATATTTACACATTACAGCTTCACAACATTATGTATAAGCAAAAAATTATAGTCAACAGCTATAGAATAATATGACATCCAATTGAACGACAATATACTTTAACCTTTAGTATCATACAAAACTTTTCAACATGATAAGGTATGAGAAATTGTGAATCAGATACTTTCCCGGGTATTCTGAACCTTGGGATTTTCAAATTCATGATTGCATTTGCATTTTCGTGAACCATAAAGTTAGAGAGAGAAATGACCTGTCTCTTCAATGCTCTATATGTTTAAGTGGACCATTGGAACCATTTTTCCAAAATGACCCACTCAATTTCTGCTCTTCCTTTTATAACGATTGTAGTTGGCTAAAATTAAGGTAGAAAAAGGAGTCTTTGTTCCTGGAGGGGTATTTGACTCCATGACTCTTAGTGGCTAAAGCATGTGCGACTGGTACTTCTGTTCATTTTGTTGAGCAGCATTGCTCTTGCACTTCTGTTGATAGGCCATGTAATGTTGTAAGGGAGGCAACTTTTCTTATTAAATATACTAATCTCGATGAGTTAGTGGGCACTCTACATGTAGTCAATGTTCGTGGGCTAGATGGCGGATAGCCTGTGTTAGCCCCCTTACTAATTCTACCATCGTGACATTCATTTCTTTACTTTATTCCTTATCCTGTTGGTAATTGGTAAACCTCAGTTCCCACTTTTTGCATAGTGGTTTGCATCTTAATATCTCAGTTTATTTCCCTTAAGATTTGTGAAAATGAATACTTTATTTCTTCCTGATGAATTGGAAATTTCAGTTGGGAATTTAAGCAGATTCTACCCTGCAGGTAAACATGAGCATTGCAATACTCCCAATGGCATCAGAGTTCCACTGGAGTCCAACAACTGTCGGTTTAATTCAGTCTTCTTTTTTCTGGGGTTACCTTCTCACTCAGGTAATGAAGATGATTTATTTGTTTAAAGATCAATTATTGTTTGTATCTGCATCTTGTTCTTCAATTCAATGTTATGGCTTTGAAAGTAATGCTAGGTTATTTGGTTTGAGGCCAAAAGCCTTAGGTTTTTGTTAATATATGCACATGTGCACGCACACTCACTCACATATGAATGTTTAGTATTTTCATCTGCATCATATTCCTCGCATGCCACATCTTTATCTATGCCCTTCAAATTGGCAGTTGATATCTTATGAACTTTATTTATGCCACGAAGCTCAGGTTGCAGGAGGTATATGGGCAGACACTGTTGGTGGCAAGTCTGTTTTAGGATTTGGTGTAGTTTGGTGGTCAATAGCAACAGCTCTTACACCAATTGCAGCAAAACTTGGTCTGCCTTTTTTACTTGTGGTCCGTGCTTTCATGGGTATTGGAGAGGTCAGTCTCATATATTTTAACTATTCTCCTTCCTCTAAATTTCTATTTCGAATCCGTAGCTTGAAATGTTACGTCGTTGATTAGGTTGTATACGGTTTACCATTTTCTCATCCAAATCAACATTGTCATTCTTCATGATATTAAGTTTTCTGTGGGAGTGAGTGAGATTATTCTCTTGCAGGGTGTTGCAATGCCTGCTATGAATAATATATTGTCAAAATGGGTTCCTGTATCAGAGAGAAGTAGATCACTAGCATTGGTTTACAGTGGGATGTATCTCGGATCTGTAACTGGTTTGGCATTTTCACCAATGTTGATTCACAAGTTCGGCTGGCCATCTGTCTTCTATTCATTTGGTTCTCTGGGCACAGTTTGGTTTTCTCTGTGGCTTAACAAGGTGATTCTCAACTACGATAAGCTTCGACATCAAGAACATTGGCATCGTATCATTAAATCATCTATTCTTATCCATATTGACTATTCCAGATTCTGAATAAGCAATATTGTTTATGATGAGGTCTACATAATATAGGCACATAGTTCACCTCGTGAGGATCCTGAACTGCTGCCTCAAGAAAAGAAACTCATTCTTTGCAACTGCACATCAAAAGAACCTGTTAAATCAATACCATGGAGATTGATATTATCAAAATCACCTGTATGGGCCCTGATAGTGTCTCATTTCTGCCACAATTGGGGAACATTTATCCTTCTTACTTGGATGCCAACGTATTATCACCAGGTACGTGATTGTTTTGTATTACGCATGTAAGTGTCCGTTGGTACTTTGATATTGAAGTTGACTTACCTTTCCGGTAACTATCAAACATGCTTGAAACTAGTGTAGGGTGATCATTTACTGCTATAGACAAAAACACACCAATGTTATGGAAACAATGCATTTGGTGTGATGATAATTGGAAAATAAACAAGTGTTAGTTGCTAGTGGCAAGAACTTCTGCGTATATTTCCCTGTGATGTGTATCCTATGGACCACCTTGGTTTGCAGAAGTGCCTAAGATTTCGTTCCTTCTTAATTCCTGTTACACAGAAAAGCCAAGTTAACATCTGCCAACAGCCAGTACCTTGTTCCTCTTGTTTACGTGCATAGATGGAAAAGCCAAGGTAACATCCGCCACATTATAAAGCTGTAACCCACTGACATCTACTATTCCAGCATCCTACAAACATCCTTCATGCTGCAAAAAATTGTCAACCATGTGGAAATTACAGTGGAGTTTAACCTTTATACTTGCATGGTAATTATTTAAGCCACTTGATTGAGTTGTCATGCGTATACGTTTACATGTCAGCATCTCCAATTGCATTTAGTATCTAAATGACCTAATATACTGCTAACTGTTGACATGCTTGAGGAGAAAGTAGGAATATCATTTTGTGTTATAGAAAATCACCAGCGGGTGCTAATAATAGGAAAATATATTATAGGCAAAAATATAATATAATGCTGATCTAAGCTGGAAAAGAAGCAAGTTTAAAGTTGCTTGTGCAAAAGATAAAAGGCGACCAAGTTTGCCCCTCAGTACTCCCTACGTGTCGTTCCATCTCGAATCCTATTACAGAAGTAATAAAAGTGGAATTATTGGGGGTGTTCCCCAAAACCGCATGGCAGCCCCAATCAATCGATCCAACCCAAAATGCACCACAATTGGCGGGTTAAGGGTGGGTTGAGTTGGTCTTGGGCTAGTAAAAAAACACCCATTTTAAAAATCGGGTTCGATTTTACATTTACATAGACCGCGTTCGACCGCAATAACAATAACAATAACTATAATAATAATAATAATAATAATAATAATAATAAGATTAACAACAACAATGATAATAATATACTAGAACTTGTACAAAATTTTTGATAATACATAAGGTAGTATTCAAGAAAATAATAACAATTACCATACTTTTTATTGGTATTGTATAATATATCTATCTTCAATATTATACATGTGTGAATAATATGCCATGTTTTATGTTTCTTTTTTTTGTGTGTGTGTGATGCCTATATATCCTTTCATATAATAATAGAATTATAATTTTATGTGTCCAAATAAATAATTTTTCAATTAGTTTTTATAGTAATAGTTGTTAATTATGTACATAGTTGAATTGAAATAGAATTATAATAAAATAAATAATAATAATTATAAAGAGTTTTAGTCACAACTAAAAATGATTTAAATAAAAGTATTTAAAATTTTAATAGTAACAAGGAAAATATAGATGCTATATAAATAGAAGAAGATACGATGTAGAAACTTGAAAAAGCATATTTTTTTTTGGAAATGAAAGTAATTTGTGGGATAATGTCCCATTATTTTTATTGTTTGTTCATGTAATGTGATCATCAAGGTAAAGTAATATTTATTGAGAATGCACGAGGCTTATTAAAAAAATATTTGACAACAAATATTAGACTATAATTAATAAACATCAAGTCAAAATAAATTAAGTTAATGTATTTATTTTATTTTATTGTATTTTTATATTGTGAAGTATATGATGCACATGCTTTTAAATTTTCGTATGCATTACTTCTCCATATGAAAAAATCAATTACTATATATTTTTATTTATCTATCTTAGCCATTGTATATCCTACATACACATACATATATATGTGTGCGTGTTTGTCTTTTTGTGTGCTTGTTGTAGATGATATCATTATTTTGTTATAATTTGTTTCCATAATTATTTTATTTTATTTTAAATCATTTTTATTTAATATTTGTATATTATTATGATCAGTTTAATTTAAAATTTAATTTGAAATTAGGGTTTTTTCACAATCTTATTAAAAAAGAAGTGGTAACTTTTTATATTTATTTTTATTCTTCTATAATAAATATATAATCATGTATATTTTACATATTGTAATTGATATATAATATTTTTATATTTTTGCTAACTATCAGAAAAATGCATTATGATAAATAATTATAATAAAGCATAAGACGTCATATAATAATAATATGATTGTAAAAGTGATCGACTCTATACTAAAAACTGCAAAAACCGCCCCAACCCAACTAGACAACAAAGTGCAATTTTTTATGATTGTTGGGTTGGGCTGAAAAATTACCTTAATTGGCCCACTACGCACCGAGTACACTCCTAGGAATCATGAGGCCGTCCTTGTTTTTGATATTGCTAGCAAATATGGAGAAGCCGAGTTCAATCTTAACATATCTCCAAACTAGCATCCAAGGCCAACCTTGGCCATGCCACCATATTAGAGCCTGCCAGCGTGCCCTAGATTTTGCTGATTATCACTTCTATGGAAGCGGTCTTGAATTTTAATATTAATTACTGTAAAACCAACCCAATTAATGGGAATTAATATTAGTTCAATTTTCAACAATATGATTTCAAGGAACCTGGATCATTTTTGATGATGGTTGAATAAATTAAAACTAATGAAAATTATAAGAAGATGAGAAACTGATTAAAGTCATGCCAGTTGAACTATGGGGGTTATCCTGGGGATGATCATGAGAATAATTGTTGGGGAAGATGATACCATCGTGATGGTACGGGGTGGTGGGTGCAATTGCTACTGTTAATCACTGTGGGGTCTCCTTACCTTGAGGACTGAGTGACAGAAATGGCAAGAGGGAAAAGAAACAGCAGCATTACCCATGCTTGGAGAAGGTGGCGGGAAGGGTGATGATGCTCATGTCTAACTGGGTCCAAGTTCTCTTGTTAACTGAAATGAGGTTTGTAGTCCTGGTCAACTCCAGGAAATCTGTTTCCACTTACGATGAGAGCAATCAGATGGATCATGGAAAAAGTATTTGGATTGGCATTGCAAGGACTTATATACTCCTATTGAGTTAGTAATGTTCCCCCTCAAGGTGTATTAGAGGACCAATATGTTCTCCTCTTTTTCTTTTTAATTACAAATTTGCTGGTTTGGGAAAAATAGGAGTTGATCTATTTGTTTTGTTGCGCAAATGCTACAACCTCATTGTTGTTTCTTTAAAAATTGATGTTCTAAAATAGCATAAATTCAATTTTCTTTTATAAACTCTTGTGTAGGTGTTGAAGTTTAATCTTACTGAATCGGGACTTTTATCTGTCTTTCCATGGCTTACGATGGCCTTTTCTGCCAATTTGGGTGGTTGGATTGCAGATACTCTTGTGAGCAGAGGCGTATCTGTGACCATGGTTAGAAAGGTAATATATTTTTACTTGTGTATAAGCTAGATGATAATTGTGCAATGTTTGCGAGCCTTGGGTTATATGCTTTTGTTATTCATGCTTGTTTGCTAAGATTTGTAACCATAAGAATGAATAGCTGTGAGCAAAGCTTGTTGAGATTTTCTTGATGGTTTTGATGGTGTTTGGTTGAGTTAATAAGCTTCCTAAAATGTTCTTTTAAATTGTTTGAGAGTGCTAAATAATGTAGAGTATTTAATGAATCATTAGAAAATAATCTTACAAGTTCCTTAAATAGGACATTGACATTTTATAACACTTTTAAAAGAAGTGAAGGATTTATTAGTCTATATCTATGATCCTAACAGATCCCATTACTTTTCACTATATTAATTGTACATGCTTCATGATCTTAGTCGTTCAAGCATTTCAAAAATGATCTAACGTATATAGCGTCTTATAAACTTTTATAAATATTTTATTAGATGTGGGAGCTCATATGATGTTTTACATGAGGTTTCAAGGGCAAAAGCTGTCCCCTTTTGTAAGAGAGTCTTTTGACCTAACCAAACAATTTTTTATTTTATTTTATTTTATTTTTTACCTAACCAAACAATTGTATGTTATAAGTTCCAAAAATATTTTATAAACTGTAGGAGATCATATCATGTGACAAATGATCTTAGCCACGCACCTTCTTAGTTGACTGCATCTTCTATTTCCCATTCTTTATACTACCACTTCATCTGTTTCTAATTTTTGTAGTACACTTTTGTTGCATCAACACCAGAGTTGTTGTCACTATACCGACTTCAACTAGTGCACGAGCATCTTTATCTTTTTCCTTAGGGTACATTACAAGGGGTACGTCATAATACAAGAAAGAAAAAATCTTAGAGTTTTCCCCCATACGCTGAGCGTCCGGAAAAGTTCATTTGAACATCATTTTTGCACTTCCGTTGGTGGAAAATTTTTTTGATCCAAATTTGATCATTTTTTACGGATAAAAATGCCCCTTGGGTCTAACTGTAAGCTTATATTTTTATTTTCAATATACCACTGTCTAGATTTGGTAATTAAATGGAAATGCACCCATTTTCCTCTTTATTCATTTCAAATACCCTCTCTTGAAATACAATTATAGCTAGGTCGAAAGGGTTTTCGTCATTTATTATAACATTATTTTACTTAAATTATGGCCTAACCGGAAGTTCGGAAGTATCTTTTCAGAAATTTCCAACTGAATGTGCAAGGGTGTTACAATCTTTAAGGGGCATAATTATAACTTTTAATCTAACAAGGGGCCGAAATTACGACAATCTTAGGGGTGTAGATATAATTTGCCCTTTTACTTCTGTCTTCAAGTAAAATTCTAGGTTATACATTTCCAATATGAACATTTTTATTTAGTTGCTGATGACTTACTCACCTTTGCCACTTGTCTCTTTGTAAATTGAAGTGCTGTAGGCCACATAATCCACCACCTTAGGTGACTTTGAGAAAGATTGTTGTATTAAAATGCAGTTGAATGAATTCAAACAATCATGGTTTTCCATAATTAACAAGGGAAGCTGGGATGGGGAAAGGATTAGTAAGTTCCAAACGGAAATTTCCTAGTAATAGCTAAGGAAGATTTTATAGATTGTTGGCAAATTATATCTACTTGAACACTACGTCTTACTTGCAAGCTGATTGAGAAGCTCTCTTAAGTGTATATTTTCCTTGCTTTAGTTCTGCAGGTTCTGCCTTTTTTACAAGCGGTATGTTGTGAGCTGGTCACAGAGTGATATTTTTCTGTGAATCAGCTGCAAAGCTACTGATGTCGTATCAAGTTAATTTAGTAGATGCAGTCACTGACATTTGTAGCATTTGAATTTTTAATGGTTTTGTATTCTTTTATGTCTTCTGCAGATCATGCAGACAATTGGATTTCTCGGCCCTGCTTTCTTCTTGACTCAGCTGAAGCATATTGATTCCCCTGCAATGGCGGTTTTGTGTATGGCGTGCAGCCAGGTTTTTCATTATTGACCACATTAAAATCCTCAATTAAACTATATAAATTTGAGAAAATTACTACTATGCAACTACTGGAAAAGCTATACTGCCCTTTCTTTTCTCTTAAGCTTTTCCTCTGACTGTTTGCTTGATATATTCTGCTTAGTTGGCGCTATGAATCAATTTTCGACATGAATGTTTTTGGATTCTGAAAGAAACTTAATCCTTATTGCCCAATTCGTGTTTTTCTTTAATTCTACATTTTATGCTATGGCTTTGGAGCTTAGTGAAGGAAACACGATGCAAAACCTTTCTATTCATTTGGTTCCAGAGGAAAAGATGAAATTACTGTTTTGCAGAGATAATTACTAGATACTTTATAAATTTAGTAAAATCTACTTCCATTCTTTTTAGCTTATACTTAAATATATTAAATATAACACTAATATTCTCCAAAACAAGAATGTTTTGCAGTTTATTCCTATTTGATTTTCCTTTGCTCCTAACCCCTAAATCCAAGAAGAGTTGTACTCAAGTACTTGTGCTTTTAGTCTTTATTGGTTGTGATTTTTCGAAATTGTTTTTGGCGTAGGGAGCTGATGCTTTTTCACAGTCAGGGTTGTATTCAAACCATCAAGATATTGCTCCGCGATATTCAGTAAGTATTTACCTTTAATCCTCCCTTTGTCATCAATGTCAACCTAGTGAAGGCATTAGAAGGACATTATAATTCAAGATTCTACAATTGATAAGTAAATTTTAGTGTTCATAATAAACACTAACATTTGTATTAGTGTTTTTGAAGACGCAGAGTGTTAGGCAGGCCTTCACATGTCTCAGGTTGTGGCGTAAGGCTTGTGAATTGATATACTTAATATATCTAAAAGCTATGATACTATTGAGAATTTTAGTGAACAAGCCAACACACTTGAAGTGATTACATTTTTGGTCCATCACTTCGCCACGAATTTAATTACCTTCTCTCTAGTTTAGCCTGTTGAATGAAGAAAATGACTTGATATGAAGAACTAGTCCCAAATATTACTAGAGTAGAAATAGAAATATGGTGTGGATATAATTGATTTATTTGTAAAAAAATGCGAACCACAAATGGAAAATATATGCAGATCCCCTAACAATCTTCTAACACTCCCCTCAAGCTGGAGCATATATCAACCATGCTCAACTTGCAATATAAAAACTAAAATTGCTTGGTTCCCAAAGCTTTAGTGACACATCTCTTATTTGCTCCAATGAAGGAATATACGGTGTACAAATTCTTCCACTCATCATTTGTCTTGTCTTGGAAATCCATACCATTATTGTCCCAAAATTGAACTCCGTAGGAGTATCCACAGGTTTAGTGCCAAGTAGCTAGTTTCTTGGAGTAAGTCAAGAGCATACTTTCTTTGGGATAGATAGATGAGCAATCTCAATGTCCTAGAAATATCTAGGATATGCATGTCTTTCGTGACAAAGTGTCAAAGTGTTGTTGTAGATACGCCTCAATCTTGTGGATACCCTCAACATCACATTCAGAAATCAGGATATCATCAACACCCACAGCCACAATAACCATACCAGATGGTCCCCATACACAAATACAAAATGGTTTGTTTGACATATGTGAAACCCGAACTCAATAATCACCCTCTAAACTTGTAAACCAAGCTCAAGGACTCTACTTGAGGCCGTAATTACTTTCTTTAGTTTGCACACCATGTTCGGATTCTCCCTCTAAGCAACATACTCCATAAAGACAACCTCACTTACCATAGGAAAAGGTGTTCTTCACATCCATCAGATACATAGGCCAATCTTGATTAACAGCCAAGGAGAATATGAAACGAATGGAATTGAGATGAGCAACGGGAGAGAATGCCTCTAAATAGTCAACTCCATAGGTTGGAGTGAAACCCTTGGCAACCACAAGGACCCTATACTGATAAATAGTCCGATCAGGGGATACTAGTTTGAACACCAGCGGCAAGACACATTTGCATCAGTGGAGCAGGCACAAGTTCTCAAGATATAAGAGTAGACATTTTATCATGCATTGCTAACTTTCTACTCGAGCTATAGTACTGGGGCAAAATACTGGAGAGCAATACAGCAAATGTATCAAGGAAGGACTTAAATCTTCATAAGAGAAAATTAGCTGAAAGATGCAGTACATCACCCTTTACCTTCGCGACAAGCAATAAGAAGGTCACCATCGGATTAACTAGGCAAAGGTAAGTAGGAGCTACAAGAGGAGACGATGGATGAGTAAAATCGTCAAATGCAGTGGATGATACCCGATGACGACGAGTATACACCTGAAGAAGGCGAGGGAAAAGTTAATGGGGTCCAAAGGTGACAAAGAGGTGAAAGAGGCACAGACACAGAGCTGGAAGAAATCTCAACACCATTTTTGTACTTGAAGTAATATGGGGTAAACTCAAAAAATGTAATGTTAGTTGAAGTGAATGACCACAAGCCACAGGATCATAGCTACGATACTTTCTGTATATGAGCATAGCTGAGAAAGATTCACTTGACAGACCTAGGACATAGTTATCAGCATCATCGGTGAAAGCAGGGAAAAACAAAGACCCAAAAATCCGAGGGACAACATGAAATAGAGGTTGACTAGGATATAGACAAGAGCTAGGAATATCTCTATGTGGAACACTAGATGGAAATGGCATATGATTTATCAGAAAAACATGGAGGAAGTCATGTGGGACATAAGTCACAATCAACGTCTAGAATATGGCAATGTTTATGTTCTGGCACACTATTCCTGTTGAGAAGTTGCTCATACTCCTCTCAGCTCAGCGAAACTCAACCAAACTTTGGAGCCGATACTTCAAGTTCACTAGAAAGGGCACTGGCCCCCAGGCTTTGCCAAACTTAATCCAGTTTTTTCCTAAGACATGGTTTTGACATAATGTTCACAATAACGAGTACCATGAGAGTTATGTGAACAACGGCCTTGTCCTCGCCTAGATTGGCACCACGTGATGAACCACGACCTGGAATAGCTAAACGCGAAGTCTCGGAAGTAGGGGAGATTTTGTGGTCCTGGTACCAACATGAAGCACATGGGAAAAATCATTAGACAAAGTGGGAACTGACTCACTGGCTAATAGAGAATCTCTAGTGGGAATGAAGGGAAGAATCAAGGATGGATAGAAATTTGGCCCCAAAAAATTTTTGGTGAGCATGTTGAGCCTTAGCATCACACTTCAAAGGATGATATAAAAGTATCTCATCAACAACTCCTTTCGGTGAAGCAAAATAATCAGAGTGAGAGCATCATCTTGTCACAAAGGAAAAAGTTGCTCATACAACTCAAGCACGCAAGAAACATTTTTCTTGTGAGACTACATATCACAAAGAGTATCCTGAAACTTTTCGTCCAGTGTTATGAGGTGGGTTTTTTTTACCTTTTATAGTTTAGCGGGTGAGTGCGGCCATACGCATACTTCAGGGGTGGAAAACGTATTTAACCCTAAAAGATAATACTAAACACTAACTGTTGTTTAGTTGTAACTGAAATTTTCATGTATATGCTCGTGACAACTTGAAAACTTTTCATTATTAGTGTTGGCCCTTAGGTTTGAACCTTTCACGTTTTAGTCCATGCCATACAACTTCATTAGCAAGTAAAGAAAAGTTGACAGCCGGGGCTAAATTTTCCACAAAAGTAGAATGTTATGAAAAACCTCAGTGGAGCAATAAAACGGAGGGCTAAAGGGACTGAGACCAAGTTGTAAAGGTTAATGACTAAAATTGTGTTCACCTATACTAAGTAACTAGTAGGAAAAACATTGTGAAATAAAGCTTGAGTGTAAGAGGCATAACAGACGATTAATAAGAAGGAAATATATTGATAGGTCTTGAACTAAAGTAAACACATAATAGGATTTTTTTTTTTTTGCCTTAACATCAACTCATGTGCTAAACAACAAATATAGAAGCAATTGTTTTTTTGAATCATAATACATGCTAATACGAGTGTGCTTGCACTGACCTGAGGCGCTTTTGGTAGTGCCACGTGCCCCATGAGTGCCTTTAAAACTTTCATTTCTATTTTAACTCCATATCATTGTATGAATTGACTGTATGGAAACCATCACAGGGTGTACTACTTGGTCTTTCTAATACTGCTGGGGTGTTGGCTGGTGTTTTTGGTACCGCTGCAACTGGTTATATCTTGCAACATGGTATGTCCTGGGAGACTTCTTTGATGATCTCAAATATTCTCGATTAACAGTAGGCCTACAACAATGATAGTATGCTTAGGAAATAGAAATGTTCATTTAAAAATAAAATCTATGGCATCTCTGTTCTCTTTGATAGTCGGTCCTACAAATAGTATTGATGTTCCTCATTCTTTTTGCCTTGTTCAGAAATTGTATTTCCTCCTACAAAATTTGAATCTCTATTGATCCTCATTGAATACACGTGACAAAGTTGTGGCCTTACAAACACCCTGTAGGCAATACAAACCCTTTGCTCACCGTACCCAAATTTTGAATGTGATAAAATCTTGTATAGGATGAATACAAGAGATTTGTGCTGTCCATGGTTGGGACTTGGTATGAACTCAATTGGATGTGATCCCATTAGTTCTTATTAACTCATTAAGCATTTGAATCTCAATTCAATTATGATTATGGTACATCTTAATCAAATTTGCCTGATCCGTTCATTTGATTCCAGTAGATGCATTTGTAAATCTTATATTGATTGTGAATGATATGACTTATTGTAAGACTACTTTTACCAACATTGAGAAAAATGCAGTTAGAATTGGTTGCTTTATCTTAATAATTGTCATCAGCAAAGTACTTCTTGGATTATGTATCTTTTAATCAAGGATATTGTTAAAAATTTGATTTTAAACGTCTTTTTGGTTAAAGATCAAAATTTGAATTCTTGAATTCAGTTTCAAATTCAGGTAGTTTGAGTATCAGAATGCAAGAATCATCTAAATATTGACTTTTGGTATTCTGGTTATGAATTATAATCCAACATATTCTATTCATTTATGAAGGGAATATGATGGCAAACAAATGAGGTAGAGACAATTGCAGGTTTCTTTTGAGCTTTTTCCTCTTGTTTATATATGGCCTTTATCTAGACATTCATCACGGAGCATCAAGAAACTTTAGCCACACATTGACTAACTTTGCTCATTGTTTCTAATGTAACTCATTTGGTAAGTGAATTTTCATGCTATGATTGTGTGTTGAAAATGTCAACTGAATTTCTTAATCAATTCTTGATAAATGATGGTGAAGTTACATTTGCTTCAGCCTTATGAGAAAGATTGGATTTACTGTTGTAGCTATAAGATAGATTGCAACAAAAGCAAAATGGCTCTACAATAGTGTAGTGCAACATTACGGTTGCTATTGTCATGACAAAATTTGATTTCATGCAAGGATGATGAGGATATAAAACTTTGCATAACCTTTCTCATCAATGATGGATCCATCTAGGTGAAATGTATCAACAGAAAGAACCATATGCATACCAAGTACTTTACAATTTATGCAAGGGGTTATAAGGAGTTATGTTATACTGATACAACAGAAGAGCACTAGAGTTAGAATGACGGATACTCACTGGAAGAGCGTGAATGGTCGTTTCTAGTCATGCTAGAAACTGGCACTTATTGCTAGGCATTTTTCGTTGCTGTTGTTTCATTTTCAAGTTTGTGACAAGTTATTTTGTCGACAGTTTGTCATGAATAAAGGTGGCAAATGGGAGAGGGGGTAAAAATGCTGAATTTAATAGCTAGCCCACCCATTCTAACTTAAAACAACCACTTGGGTTCTGACACTTTTTTTCCTCGGCTGGCCTACTGATTGGTGGATTCTAACCATTTTGCCACATCATGAATGCTTATGTAAAGTTCATTCGATGTAACCTTGACAAATTTTTTTTTGCAGTGCTATTCCTCCATTTGTTTTGATATATTCTTCTGTCTTTATTCTTGCAAACTTATCTTAAAATCAATTCTACACATTTGGCCTGTTATTGAACTTACTGCCTCCAGTGTTTATTATTGTGCCCTTGCTGTTGTACTACATTACAGTTACACATTCAATTTGAGATAATGAAAATGTTTTGTGATTTTGAATCATTTTGTGGGGTGCTTTTATGTGAAGCAGTTGTAGGTTTTGCATGCACTAGATTTCATATTACTTACCTGTGGTTTGTTGTCATATTCTAGTCTACTGGACATATTACACATCCTCCAACTTTTTCTTAGAGATCTCTGAGCTTTTCATGGCTCATGGTCAACTTCCCATGAGCCCGAAAGAACCTGTGAAGTTGGTCTTTGATTGAAATAGGTTGCGAGATCTCAATGGTTTGAAACATTTTGCCAGCATGTTTTGAGTTCTTTCAAATCGAGTATTAAATATTGTGTTTTCCAGGATCTTGGGATGATGTCTTCGAGGTTTCTGTGGGGCTCTATTTAGTTGGCACTGTGGTGTGGAATCTTTTCTCGACTGGGGAGAAAATATTGGATTGAGATTGGCTATATGATCACTTCGTGGAACAGGAGCAAGAGCCCCAAACACAGCTTCTTCTATTGAACAGAGGCAGCATGGCAATGCTTGCTCAATGGAGCTGAGGGTGTTTTGCCTTCACGGCAATTCTCCATGAGACTACAGGGCGAACTCATAGGAACGACAACACACACCAAGCAGGATTGACGCAGGTACACAGCTTTGATGTATATAATGTACGCATTGACTGATTATTGTGATATATTATTGATGTGCTGATTTTTAGTACTGGTACATCATTCTGATGGTATGATTCCACAGCTTTAGCTGCCAATCTGGTTAATTTCCCAACTTCATTCTTGCTTAGTTCAAAACTGCAACTAATGATCGCTACCCTACCACGTGTGCACAAATAACTGTTATAAACCTCAACTAAAAAATTAGAAGGAGACAAGAAAGAAAATACAAAATATGGTTTTGAAAGGATGAAGATGGAAACCATTTTTGGCCATCTCCTGAGTCCCATTCTGTCCGCACGCCTCCGTGTCTTTGGTCTCTGTGAGATGGTTGACGCTTAACAAGGAGTTTTAGACTTGTTTCTATAGAGGATCTTGCTAAGTTCTTGAGTATGTTGCTCCTTTTCATAAAGGAGAGTCACTTCTATTCTATTTTTGAAAAGCAAAAGCATAATGGAGAACACCCTAAAAAATGGTTCTAACTATCGGGAAATTCTAGTTTGGATCCAACTCGGCTAAATTTTAATCAATCATATAGCAAGTATGGTAAGTGCAATACACTTGCCCGTAGTTAGCGTACAGTTTAGGGAAAATTGACAATCACAGAACAAGTGTAATCCTAATGCACTTATCGTGTAATTGGTGTACAGTTTAGGAAAAGTAACTAATCACATAGCATTTGCTCTAGTGATTAATTTGGTTCGATATAATTAGGTCCAAACAAGAATTTTATGATTATAACCTACCCAAAAAAAAAAAAAAAAACAAATGCAATAGATTTGGTTAAAATAGAAATTACCTTCCTTCTAACCATGTTTCAGTTAATAGTTGAAAATATTTGTTCTTTTCACTTTTGCGATCGGCAACAATTCATACTGTAACCTTTTAAGAGGGTTTTATTTGTGATGGAAAATATAGCGGATAAATATAAATATTTATGTTCTATATCTTTATTATATTGATTAGAACAAATTTACTATTTTATATATATTCCATGAGTGGACTTACTTGACTATCATATAAGTTGTTTAATAATATTTTTTTAGAAAAATACCAACATTTATTTAAAAATACCAACAGTAAAAACATAATAATCTTGAAAACTAACCGTCACGATAAAAGCAAAATAGCTAAGATAAAAAAAATATTGATATTTATGTAATATTTTCTGAAGTATAATTATTATTTATCATTTAAGAATCTATCTGTGATTACTAAAAAGTAATAGAGTACCAAAAGCGATATTAATGGTACCAACTAAGTTATTTGTAATTGTTCGGTATTGATAATAAAACTTGGTTACCAAATGATGTTTACCCTCTCATTATACATAGATGAGATTGGTTTGAGAGTTTTTTTTATAAATAGTTTTGTTATTAAATTTTAGTAATTAATAAGTTTCTTTGAGTACTTCACTTATTTTAGTATTTTAATGAGTATTTCACAGTTTAAGTAGGTGTTAATAGTTTTTCCAGCTTATTTTTGTTGTTGGTATGTTATTTTTCAACCAAATAAAGGTATTTATGCATCCAGCAGTTAGGACAAACTTGTAAATCTCACACCAAACATTAAAAGGGTAGACTTGTAATAAATCTATGGTAAGAAGAAACGCATATGGGACAAATTCATTCATCTTGCTTTCCAAAAACTTCCTTCTATACTATTGTATTTCTACAAGTATGATAGTAGTTGTACTTTTCCTTCAAGTTTCATAGTGCACGCTGCCGATCACTCGTACCTACACAAAAATAGGTGATATTTTATCTTTCCAACCTCTACAAGGACTCATATATCCCAGCATATATATATGTGTGTGTGAATATCGGGCATCACCTTTCGGACTTAAGATGTGATCAAAGAATTATTTTATCAAATACTATAGGGTAAATTATTGTTGGCTTTCTTGAAATTTGTTATGATTACAAATATCCATTATATGTTTGAAAAATTACAAATACCATGTTGTAATTACAACTACTTTAGTAAATATCCCCTTGTGATAACTCGTTGTGGAGAGGTATTTGTTAGGATTTTTGTAATTTTAAGAAGATATTTATAATTTTTCAAACAACGAAAATATCTTTGTTATTAAGACAAATCTTAAAAGAGCTCCTTATAATTTACCCTAACATCACGTAGAGCTCCTTCCCATCAAATCAAAACACAAGTCATAATTCAAAACCACTAGAATTTCTAAAGTGGTGTGCTTTTTGTGTTTCTTATATGATATTGCTTGTCATCGTGGCAGTCGCGTCTCCACACAACCAGATGAAGAGTTAGTCATTGAAGATTATTTATGAACTTAGAAAATACATATTATGTATTTATTACATAATTAAATAATTACTACATAAAACCAGAAAATTGGATTGTGTCAATGCTAATGACATCCCTTCGCCCTTGGTATTCTTCACATGTGGTCTAATTACATCATTAACAATTAATCTATTATCCACATTCCTCTACAAGACATGATTTAGTTCAAAATTCAAACATTTCTCTTAAAACATTGACTCTTGAATACAAAATTGTCATGTTGTACTTCATCTTGAAGAGTAGTATTCATTTGACTAACTTGGAACTAACATGTTAAAGTATAGTAAATTTACGAGGATAACCATCTTTTTGTTAACTAGCATTTTCTGCGGTATATTTATATTTATCTTAAAAAAAACAAATTGTCAAAAATTTATTGAGAAATTTCTGATATTTACTGTTTGAACAATTAGACATCCAACCCTTAATCGCATATGTTTAAACCTTTGTGGTACGTTATTTAATAGCACCTATAAATTTATGTGGATTTAAGTTAAATTTAGCCATGGTGGATGGTGATTTTGTTAGTAGGTAATGTTTAAAGAATATTTGTTTGGTATTTATTTATTATTTTATTTTTGCATTTTAAGAAGAGAAAATATTTAATTAAAAATAATAAGTAATTATAGTTAAAAGATAATATAAATTATACAACTATATAAAAATAATCATTGCAATTAATAATAAACTATTAATTATACATCTAATGATAATATTCAATCTAGCATGCAATGGTATCAATGTAAAAGTTCAGGTAATAATCCATCGATCAATATTTTTCATTTTTGTATAAAGATTATCTTAAATTGTATTTAGATTTAAACTAATGTGTAATTTCTATATAAATACTTTAAAAAGATTGTAAGTATAAAATATATACATCAAAAGAAGGCGCTGGTTACTTTTTTTATCATTTCATGATAAAAAGGAGTTTATTAATTATTCCAAACACTATAACATTTTAATTATAAGATAAAGAAGTTTATAAAATATTTTAAATAAATTTAATCAAATACCCCTAAATCATAGATCCAAGGTGGGTAGCAATTGCTTCAATTTTTATGAACATTGTTTAATGACACAGATTAACGACTCTTGCATGTGATCCAACTGGTGTATGACAATGCTAGTGATTCTTCAGAGCATAAATGAATTATTTGTCCAGCGATAAGTGAATTAGAGTTTAAGTCGAACTTTTGTTAATAAGACGAGTTCGAAACCTTTGAATTAGAGAAGTTTAACTCTTTCGTTTACTCGTTAAATAGGATTACTTTTTTTTTTTATAATTAAACAGGATTAATTTTATTCTCAATATGGAATGAAAATAAAAGATTAAAAGAATAAATAAATGGGAGTTGTGGTATGTTGTAATATTATCTTTATCTTATATGTGTGTGCATATATATATATATATTAAATAAACTAAAAGGATGTATTAAAAGACACTACTAATTTGATGTGTATGAGGTTAATACACATTTAGTTACAAGGGCAAAAAAATAATTTTTATATATAAGCCATACAATGAATACATACATTCTACTATATTACATAATTTTCAACACCATTATAAATATTTAAAATATTATTTTTTGCACCAAGTTACTATTCATCGATGAAACCACCCTATACACACTCCCAAAAATTCTCTCTTTATACTCAATTTCACATGGTGAATCGTTGTGCAGAGGATAAAATTTTCATTTCATCCTTTCATTAAAATCACAACCACATCATAATCTATATTGATATAAAAAATAAAAAGCCATCTATACTCACGAACGATGGTCAGTAATATTTCAGTACTAATTTTTTGTTAAATCAAATAATACCCTTAAATTATTTTTTCTTTATTTTTTTTTTTTTTTTGTGAAATATAAGATATTGGTTTATATAATTTATTTTATTTATAAATATATTTTGAAGTATTAAAGAATATTTATTATAAATGCGTAGCGACGGCGTGCCACAACGACTTATATATATTTTTTAAAAAAAAAAGACAAAATTGCAAAAATGGTCTTGTATATACAGGAGTGGCAAAATTAGTCCCGTAAGTATTGAACTGACAATTTTTGGTTCTATAAGCATGTAAATTTTTAACAAAATTAGTTGGACAAATCAGGATTTAGGATTTCAGAATGCACACTGGTCACCTACCACATGTTTTTTCCCATAGGTAACATGTTTGGTTAGTAGAATTATGTATAATAAAATAATATAATATTATGTATAATCTATTAATTGATTAGTATATTTTGGGTCTTAATAAAATCATGATCTGACATATAATTCCCCAAAACGAGGGATTATGGAATTATTTTTTATCAAAAGTTCTACACTGACACACACCACAGGTAAAATTAATAAATGATGTGAGTCAAGTTATAATTTGTTAGTGGTAAGAATATCATAATTAATCAAATTATATAAGAAGAGGAAACATTTATATTTTCATAAATTGCTTTTAAATTAAATTGATCAATGAAGTTTTAAATTCAAATTTAAATTAAATTAAACCATGTTTGGATGTCTACTGTTCACAAGCCTATGTAGAAACAATTTTTTAGTGGGTAAAGAAGTCTTGCATGGGACAAGAATATTGCTGAAGCATGTGGGTAGACACGAACAAGAAAGGGTTTAATGCAACTTATTTATGATAGTATAAATGAGTAAAATAATAGTAATTTATTTTCTGTATTTCTTAAAGTGCATCAATTTACCTATTATGTCTAAGAAGGTAAATTGTCTCATTTTAAAAAATACAGGGGGTAACTTGCTGTATTTTTATAAAATACAACGGGATAAATTACTAGTTTTTTTTATGGGGATAATTTACTCATTTACAATATCACAAAGGGGGTTGCGTGCTTTTTCCCCATGAAGAAATGTAAACTTTCTAAAATTAAAAATTTATAATGAATATTTATTCATCAAGGTAATATAGCTAATTAGTTGTTATTTTGCAAACGAGGTTAAAATATTAATTATAATAAAAAATTATGATCAATATTTTGGTCATGGATATAATTAATGTTAATCAAGTATGATTAAAACTGAAATGTTCGTATTGGTTTTGTATGATCCTGATATATAATACTAATTTGTCATGATTTTTAAATTATAGTCGTTTATAATGTATGAAATAATTCATTTGTTTGCAGTGATACGAGGATTGATTCCACATGTATATATCAGTGTGGAATTATTTATGCCAAACTTCGATCATTATAATTTTTAAGTTGTAGTGTTTAAATTGTAGCCATTACTACAAAAGAGAAAAAAAAAAAAAACAATGTTATAGCAACGGCTTTTTTACAATAGAAATTTTGTCACAGACTTTGCCACGACATTGCAACAAAATTTCAAAAATTGAGATTTTCCTGGCAAATTCCAAGACAAAACAACAATGAAATATTGCAACGAGTTCCGCTGCAAAACTCCATTGCAAAAGTCGATCAACTTTTGGATGACCCACTTTCCTTGCAAGTCGCTGCAAAAGTTGTCACGGAACATATCCATGCTAATTTGCAATGATTTGTGCAACAATTAATATCCGTGCCTAAGTTTGCAACTGATTTTCAAATTATATTCGTTGCTAATAATTTGCAATAAATATTGCATCAGAAAGAAGCCGTTGCAATTTAATTAAACTTTTTGCAACGATCTTCGAGTTACAAAATTTTCAAGAAAAATAGAAATTATTTTTGCCACGAACTTCCTGATATGTTTTTCTTTGCAAATTAAAGAGTTGAGTGTTGCAATGATTTTTTCCACGGACGCAAATTCGTTGTAAAGTTTGATGATCAATATTTGCAAGGGATGTTTGATCAGTGTCAAAATTACACTTTGCTTCAAATTTTGTAGCAGATGTGAGGGTAATGGCAAAATTTATGGCAAAATTTGCTGCAAAAAGGCGATAAAAGAATACTTACACCTTTCTTCATTCTTGTTTAATTATCCATTCTTTTTACCTATTCGTACTTCTCATTTCTTTTTTGTGCTGGAAGTTTGATATTCTATGTGGGATTTAACTATTTGTGATCAAATCGGTGCAACAAGTCACACGTCTGGAGGTTTAACTAGCTTATTATCTATGTCGTTATTGAATGTATATATAATTGTTGGTTTTGGAATTGAGAGAGTTGAGAAAGTTGATGTATGAGAAGAATCTACTCCATAATGGTATTAGAAAAGAATTTCAAGACGGTATACAGAGTTTATAAAATTAAGCAAAAACACAACATGTTCTAATGGTTAAAGAGAAATTCGTTGTCCATGTAGTAAATGTAAGAATGATAATACAAATCTATACAGGAGACGACATACAACCTCCTTAAAAAAGGCTTTTTAAAAAGTTACTATAATTCGACATCTCATGATGAGCCAGAATATGAGTATTCAATATCTGAAAATAACTTGTCAGACCAGACGACACATTGGAATAACTATGAGAAACTGAATTGAGATCACACAATGGTGTTTGATGTAGCTAGTCCTGTATTTCTCCACCATATATTGATCATGGATATCATAATTATGAGGACAGATTCAATGAAATACAACCATATAGATAAATTTTTTAATGTTGATCCGTTGTACATCGGAGCAAGAGTGACTCTTAGTTATCAACAGTGGAAAGGGTAGTAGCATCAAATTAGAATATAACCTAACACAAAGTTGTGTCAAGGTGGACTTAGGCAACATTTCAGGAGGGTGAGGTCAAATCTATTCCAATTATTACAGAAAATGAAATTCCACTTCTACGTGACAAACGGTATAGCCAATAATAAAGAAGAAGAAGATAGTTTTTACTACAAGAAAACAGGGTATCAGAGACGGAAATTTCCGTCTCTGAAAGTAGGATTTCCGTCTCTAAAGCAAATTAGAGACGGAAAATCCATCGCCGAAATCCGTCGCTGAAAGCCCCGTGGCTAATTTTTAGCGACGGAAATATTCCGTCTCTAATTCTGAGACGGAAAATTCTGTCTCTAATTCTGTCGAAAAAAAGAAGAAAATTTAAATGTAGTCCGTCTCTGATTTCCGTAGACAATCCGTCTCCATTCCGTCGATAAAAGATGAACTTTCCGTCTGTAATCCGTCTCTAAAGGTATATTATTTGTTTGTTAATTCCGTCTCTAAACCTTTAAATTTCCGTTTCTAATTGTTTTTGGTTTTTTTTTGGGCAAATTTTTTTATTTCTGTACTCAAATTAATATCCTGGTCATTATACCATCAATATCAAATTATGAAAATTATGAAACAAATGATAATGATGATGATAAACAAACACTTGGACAAGATGATGATTAATAATCGAACACAATGTGTCTTATTTTATTTTTTGAGATGATGATTATTATTCATTAACCATATTATATTTTTTTACAATGTTTCTCATTTAAGTATATTGAGAAAATATTAAAAAAAATAAATAAAGTAATATAATTACATAATGTATAAAAATATATCATTAAGAGATAAATTTAATTTTTTATAAAAAAAGAAACATGTATAACTTAAATTTAAATAATAAAAAAAATATAATTTTTGAAAAAATGTATATACATAAGATATACATTCTTTAGTTTTAATGATAAAAATTAACATCAAATTTTTTCCCTTCATTCTCTCTCTCTCTTTATAATTTTCTTTTTAATTTCCCTCTTATTTTTTTAATAGGTTTGAGGGGAAACTAAAATTTTTAGGTATGTTCTTTCTTTCTAAGATGGTTTATTTTAGGATTGTATTATTGTAAATATTGATTTTTTGTAGATGTTAAAAATGATATACATTGGTGGTGTATTATTGTATATTTTGGAATTATATACACTATTATATAAATATTTTATCCTCCGTTAGGTTGACCGTTAAAATAAATGGTAAGTCCAAATTCGGAGGAAAAATTAGATGGGGTCTTGTCTATATAAGGGCATGTTTAGCTGTCATTTTGTTCAACTCACAAAAAAATTCTATTTCGATTTCAATTTTATAATTAAGGACAATAATGTAAAAAAATATATATTTAACCCAATTTCTAAAAAAAAAATAATTCAAATCTTTAAGGAAATACCAATTCAAACATTTTCTCCCAATTCAAATCATTGTGAAAATAAAATCACATGCTAAATGCAGAGTAATGTAGAGATAATCACCTAGTAATAATTTAAGAAAACTAACAGAGTCTTATGTTCAATTATTACTCGCATTGTTCGTGGAAAAATAAACAGAAAAAAATAGAATAAGTCATTCAGAGGGTGTCAATGTACTTTTGAGTCAATAAAACTGAACATCCATAATTTTTATATTTTATACCGTTGTTTGTGCATAAAATAAGAAGTATATTTCAGTTATTGTTTTTGGCTGAGATTTTTTGTTTATAAATTTATTAAACTTTTCATTACACTAGTCACAAAAAGAGCCAAAAAAATCATGTGTTGAAATAATTAAAAGAAAAGTATGAAAAATTATAGTATAAACCCCCGATAAATAGAGTATGACAACATTTGCATTGTAGGCAAGCAAAAAGAAAAAAGGAAAAGAAAATGTGCTTTTTTAGTAAAATTGGTATTTTTTTTTATAGAAATTGAATTAAATATGTATTTTTTATTTATAATTATTGTCCTCAATTATGAAATTGAATCGAAAAGAACCAAAATAGATTTTTTTTTCATGCTGAATAATATGAAAGCCAAACATGCCCTTACATAGATAAATTTCCGCCTAATGTTTCCTCCAAAATTGGGTTGACGGTCAACTTAATGAAGGATACACAGGTGGACGAAAATTAAAAATTTTGGGTACCAAATCTGATGATTTAAAAACTTGGGGTACTAAAACTAAAAAAAAGGGTATACTTTGGTATGAAAAGTGAAATTGTCCCTTAACTCAAATATAAAAATTTCAAGTAAACTAATTTAATTATGAGCTTAAAAAGTAGCTTCAAGTAAATTAATTTAGCTAAGTTAACTATGCACTTAAAATGTTCTATAAAACCAATTTAACAAAGTTAACAATAAACGTAAAAGGTTTTACTAAATTAATTTAACAGTGTTAACTATGAACTTAAAAACTTCAACTAAATTTTTTCAACTTAGTTAACTGAAACTTAAAAGTTTAAACCAAACTAATTTAACTAAGTTAATAATCAACTTAAAAGGTTTTATTAACTAACTTAACTAAGTTATTATGTTTACGTAGATATGGTAAGTAGAGGATCAAGGAAAGGTCGGCGTTTGGGAAATCAAGCGCACAGATTAAGAAACATATGCAAATGCTAAGGATGCAATTCCCGGATAAATTTTGTAACAATGTTGGATAATGCTAGTGAATTGGAAGATAACTCAATGACAATGATTCGCCATTCCGATCTAGTCAACTATGTTTAGATGATAGTGAAAATGATAATCACCCCCATATTAAATATTAGATATTTGAAACTTTAAATTTTTGTTTAGTGGATATGTATTAACATGTATAGAATTATCTTTCTATATTTTATTTTTTAATTAAATTTTGTTATGCTTCAATTTTATAAATTTTTAGTTGTAACTTGCATGTGATTTTAATTTAAAGAATTGCATATCAAAATTTGAAAAGAAAAATATAAAAAAAAATTATAACTTTTATTGCAAAATTTTGTAATAAAATTTTGCAACGAATTTTAGCAAAAAATTTGTTCAAAATCTCTTGCAAAATTTGCAACGGATTGAAATCGGAAGAAACATGTTGCAATTCTGCCACGAATTTTTTTTGCACATGTCGTCGCAAAATTTGCAACGAGTTTTCTTTGCAAATGTCTGTTGCAATGAAATTGCCATAAAATTTACAACAAAAATATTATCACAAAGTCGTTGCAATAATATAGTAAATTCTGCTGCAAATGTCGTTGCAATTTTCATTGCAAGATTTGTCAAAAGTCAAATTTTTGGCAATGTAATTTGCAACAGAATTTTGCAATGGGCAATTATCCGTGGCAAAATTTTCCACAGACTGAGAAAATCGATGCAACTATAGTACCTATAGCAACGAAAAATTTTCTTTTGCAAATTTTCGTGGCAAAAATCCGTTGCTATAGCATATTTTTTATAGTTTACAATTAATTAAATACAATGAGAATAAAAACTATTAAGGTAAATTATAATGGATTGTCCTGAAGTTTGTCGTGATTATAAATATCCACTTATTGTTTGAAAAATTATAAATACTCCACCTGAAACTACAACTACCCCCTTGTGACAGCCCATTGTAGGCGGTATTTCTTAGGTTATTTATAATTTAAAAGGGTATTTGTAATTTTTCTAACAATGAAGAGGTATTTATAATTATGGCTAACCTCAAGAGAGCCCGTCGTAATTTACTCAAAGTAAAAAGTCGAATGAACCTAAATATCAATTTCCATTCAGTTATCTTGTTAATATCAGCAAATTCAATAAATTTCAACTAACAGATTGAAGTAAACTTTAGGGGTACTAGATATAATTTTTCAAATTATAAAAAATTTACGTGTAATCCTTAAAAAAAAGAGTGTAATTATCTCTTATCTTTAATAATATTCTATGATAGCCAGATGTTTTTTTTTTTTTTTTTCCCTTTGTGATAGGAAATCGGTGATTAGGAGAAGAGATTCCTAATTCCTAGTGCCAATCATCTCTTCCATTGTTTGGTGCCACTTCACTTCCAATTGCACTTCTCAAAAAATAGGACAACGTGCAAATTCATCTCAGACAAGATTGATGTTATCTTTCACGAGAATTGTTTGTAATCATTTCTTTTTTTTGCGTGTGTGTGTGTTTTTCCTTTTCAAGGGATAATTATCTCATTCGTTTTTCATATTTAATTCAATTACAGATAATTTTTTATAATTTAAAAAATTATATCTGATACACTTGATATTTATTTTTACATAATAAATAAATATTTTAATTAATCAAAATTTACTGAATATGCTAATATTAATAAAAAAAAATGATGAAAATTTATATCTATTCTCAATTGACTTATCATTGAGTTATTGCGTGTTAAGATTTTTTATACCAAACTACCCTTATATATCTTAACGTTAATGCATGTGAGTAGGTATATTTTCAACCTTATAAAGATAGTTTACTGGGAAAAAAAAATTAATAATAATTAATATTAGTTTTCATATAATTTTTTTATTAATACCAATAAATTTATTGAATTTTAACTAATGAAAAAATTTATTTGTTATAGAAAAACTAATATAATTTTTCAAATCAAAGGGTACCAGCGTATAATTACACGAGGACATACGCCCCTTCAGAGAATTTTAGTATAATGTACATCAAGAATGTTTATATAAAATTTTGCTACTAAATAAGGGGTGTACTTTTAATTCGTTTTTTATCTGGTTATAAAGTAGAGGCAGCATCGAATATAACATAACTAAGAACTAAGACTTAACTATTTAAAAATCAACACACAATGAAGACGTGCGTGTAACTTTATCAAACGCTTTATCAGGAATTCGAACTGATGTGACAGTGCCCTAACTTAAGTGCTATATATAATTTTTTAAATTATAAGAATTTATGTATAATTATATCAAATCTGATATCTTTAATAATATTCTATGATAGTTAGATGATGCTTTTTTTTTTTTTTTTTTTTTTTTACCTTTGTGATAGGAAATCGTTGATTAGGAGAAGAGATTCCTAATTCCTAGTGTTTGGTGCCACTTCACTTCCAATTGCGCTTCTCAAAAAAATAGGACAACGTGCGAATTCATCTTAGACAAGATTGATGTTATCTTTTTACGAGAGTTGTTTGTAATCATTTCATATTTAATTCAATTAGGTTTTTTGTGATTTAAAAAAAGTATATTTGATACTCATGATATTTACTTTTGCATAATAAATAAATATTTTAATTAGTCAAAATTTATGGAATATGTTTATATTAATAAAAAAAATTGGATGAATCTATTCTCAATTGACTTAACACTGACTTATTGCATATTAATTTTTTTTTTTACCAAGCTATCCTTATACATCTTCACGTCAATAAGATAGTTTACTAAAAAAAATTATTTGACCTGTAATAAGTTAGTAATAATTAATTGAGCGTAAATATCAATTTTTATTTATTTTTTTATTAATATCAACATATCACTGAATTTTGACCAACAAAAAGACATATTTATTATAGAAAAACTAAATATAATTTTTCAAACCAAAGGGTATCAACGTATGATTACACGAGGACATAAGCCCCTTCACAGAATTTTAGTATAAGTACATCAAGAATGTTTATATAAAATTTTGCTACTAAATAAGAAGTGTACTTTTACTTTTATAAAATACAAATGGTGTCTGAGTGATTAAACCTAATCTCGGGAAATCTTAATGTAAATGACCCGTTTTTTTATTTGGTCAGAAAGTAGAGGTAGCATCGAATATAATACAACTAAGAATTAAGATTTAACTATTTAAAAATTAACACGCAATGAAAACGTACGTTTAACTTTATCAAGAATTCGAACTGATGTGACAGTATTCTGACTCGAGTGACAAAGTAATGACTCAACACTATTGTCTGCACTCCCCAAGATATTTTTTTTACCTAATTGTGGGATCCAAGTGGTGTATCATTATGACAAAGGCTAATGATTCTTCATAGTAAAAGTGGGATATCTTATCTTATACTAAGAGGTTTTATTAAAAGACACAAAAATAATTTTTTTTAGTGGGAAAAAGTTTTGGTAGGGTGAGTTTGGCCAAGTGTCAAGACTTCTCAAACTCACTTTTTAAACTTAATTATAGGGGTTGCTTCGCCAAAAAAATTTACTTTCTGTAAAGGGCTTATTTTTTTATTAAAACAAATAGATAAATAATTCAGATTAAAAATTGAGAGTATTTAAAAATAATAGCTATAATTTAAAAAAAAATCGATGTGGGAGTATTCGGAAAAAAGTTGGTATAGGACCAACTTGGCTAAATTCCGTTTTGCTCTCTTGTGTTATTTTAAATCGGTAAAAACCTCTATGAGTTTTAGAAATACACTAAACCCCCTTGTGTTTTTAATGAATTTAGCAAAAAAAAAAAAAAATACTAACAGAAGACGGGGTGCACGGGCCTGAAGTGCGTTTGTGCTTGACTTTTTGCGTGTTTTAATATTTTTTTTTATCTTTAATTGATTAAAATGCCCCTGTTTTGTATCTAAAATTACTATGGTCAAATTGATTTTTTGAAAAAAAATCGCATTTTTCTCTCTTTTTATATTAAATATCAAAATACAGAAATAAAAATTACAGTACAAACACTAGTATACTAAATTTTATTTTCAAATTTAGATATGTACATTCAATATAAATATTAAGCAATTATAATAATTATAAGTTATAAATTAATTTAAAGACAAAAGTCTTATAATTATCTAAAATTATTCTTAATTAACTGAAAAATATATATACAATTTTTATAATTATTTAAAATTAGTCTTAATTAACTAAAATATATTTAATTAATATAATTAAATTAACTAAAAAAATTAAAAATGGATAATTATATTGTCCTCGTGTGAGGTTTGGTATAATTATATGTAAATTTCATGTGGTTTGATATATTAAATCTAATACTCCTGATGTTTATTTTCCTATAACAAATATATACATCCGTTAGTCAAACTTTACCGAATTTGCCTAATTAGCAAAAAAATTGAATCAAAGTCAATATTTACCTTTAATTGGCTTCTGACTTATTGCAGACCAAACAGATCATTTTAGACTAAACTACCATTATAAAAGTGAAAATACACCTCCTCTGATTGCATTAGCATGTAGAGATGTATAAAAGTAGTTTGATCCGAAAAAGATTTGTTTGACTATGCAATAAGTCAGTAAAAAGTTAACCGAGGATAAATATGAATTTTCAATCAACTCTTTTGCTAATATCAACAAACTAATCGAATTTTGACTAATTGAGGGATCTATTTTTTATATGAAAATAAATTTCAGTGGTATTAAATGTAATTTTTCAAACCACAAAAAATTTATACGTAATTACATCAAATCTCATCAAACTAGAACATAAATATTCGTTTACAAAACGTAGATTATTGCGTTTGTAAACCCAAAATCAAACCCATTATTCAAAAATTAGGCCAAACTTATTATATATTTTCAGTTAGGGCCATAAAATTATGATTACTTTTGTTAATCATCTTAGTGGAAAATTTTAATTGAGTTGGATCAAATTTGAATTAATTATACAATAAATGTAATATAATTTAAAAGAACAACCAATAATACACTTACCGTATTATTAATTGAGTTCGGCAAAATAATACGGATAAGAGTTTTTCCTTCTATTTGCAACAAAACTCTATACCTTATTTAAGGTATAATTTCATCGTCCTCCTCTGAGATTTCATACAATTACATATAGATCCCTTATCCTTAATATTTGTTTTCGTTCAACAAATGAATCCATCCATTAGTAAAATTCATTACATGAAAATGCACATCCTTACATGCATTAGCGTATAAAGATGTACAATTGTAGTTTGGTCAGAAAAGATTCTCCTGACCTGCATTAAGTTCGTAACAGATATATTGAACGTAAATATGAATTCTTATTCAATTTTTTTTGTTGTTGATGTCAGCAAATTTTATGAATTTAACTAACGGATGAATTTTTTTGTTGGATGAAATAAAAGCAAGAAGCGCAGATATAATTTTTCAAATTATTTATATATAATTATACTATAACTCAATAGAGGACGGTGTAATTATCTCTTATTTAATGCTATCATTTTGCATTTTGTTTAGAAAAAGCACATTAATAATAGAATGTGATGGGGGTAATAGGAAAGCAGTTAGGAATAATTGATGCCTTTTTCTTTAGCCGGACAAGTGATCTTGTCCCAACATGAGATAGCAGAATTAAATAATAATATTTAATTTGTTTCTGAGTTACAATTATTACAATATCACGTGCGTTATAAATCCGAGGTATTAATTAATTAATATTCTAAGTTAGGTAGATTTTGTCTTTGTTGCTTTTTGTCGTTTTTCATTTTTTTTAATTAGTCATCGTGACATATAATATTTATATATGTGCAATATCACAATTAAAAGTGGAGCAAGTAATAAATACAAATAAAAATAGGGATAAATATGACAAATAGATTGGTTATTAGAAAATAAAGTGGGTCATTTAAAAAAATATAAAAATTATATTAGTATATATATTTAAGGATATAAATGATATTTTAATATTTTATATTGTATCGAGAGAGAAGTGACGTTTTTTTTATTGGGGTTAAATACGTATTATACTCTTGAACGATGCATGAAGTGTATTTACCACCATAAATTATAAAATATAACAAATATCTTCTCATGATATGAACAAGAAAAATGTCCTTTCTATTTACAACCCATAAAATATGTCTGTTATAATCATTCTCTTAAAATATAATTTGAATTATTATAAAAAAATTATTTAAAAAAATTATCACCGAAAATTTAAGATTTTTATAATGAGTATATCTGATAAACTCTATAAATTTACAATCTTTACATTTTCTAAATAACTGTTCAAAAATTTATATAATTTTTTATTGTATTATTACATTTATATATATTGAATTGTTTTTTAAAAAAAATAAATTATCAGTACAATTTTAAAATATTACAATCAAGCATATATATATGCACTATAAAGTATGCAAATATATAATATAATTAATCTGTAACATTCTGCAATTTTTTAAGTAATGATGTGAAATATTTTAATTATGTGTATATGTAATTGATAAAATTTATAAGTTATATGGCATACTTTCTTTTTTATGAAATTATTATGCATTATCTACTTGTAAATATTTTTTGTATTACATATAAATTTAAAAAAAAAAATATATAACTACACATAATTAGGACGTGCAAAAGATATTTTATTCTTTTTTATGGTAAATTACATTGACGCCTCATGAGGTTATGCTAAAATACACAAACACCCCATACTTTCGATAAAATTATAGCTACACCCTTGAGGTTACGGTTGTAATTACAAATATACCTCTTATTTAAATGCAAAATTTCACAAATACCACTCAAGAGATGTTATTATAATTTTACAAAACATACGAAATATTTATGTAATTAAACCTAATTTTAAAGGATGTCGATGTAAATCCCCTTATATATATGTATAAATGACAAATTGATGAGTCAGTCCCAATTGTGTGCATCCCCTAAATTTATGTGCCTCCTCTTAATAAGCTGGAATAGTGTCACGTTGTAATAATAGCTTCATCTTTGTCTTGTATTAAAATAATGGACGAAATGCATAAAATTCCCTTTTATTTTAAAAAGTTTGTAAAAAAATTCCTCTATTTTTAGAATATTCTAAAACCCCCCACTTATTTTGTTTTAATCAACTTACGTGCCATTTTTTTAAACGAGCACTAACGGCGTTATATTTCTTCCTAATTTGACCATTATAACCCTGATGTACTTACTGTATTTTAACTACAGTCAAAGAGGAAATTCGAAGAAGAGAGAAAGAGTTACAGCAAGACGAGAAAATTATCAAAGTAAAAATTAGGGTTTTGTGGGTCAGAGATTGAGAGGGCGAAAACGAGGGAATTTGATCGAAAAACTTATGTTTGTTTACCCTAAATAGAATTGTTCGTGTTGTTAAAGAAGAACTGGCAAGTTTTTATTTTTTATTTTTTTTGAGAAAATGTTTGTAATTCTTGTAAGATTTTTGAGAAAAACATATTCTTATTGTTTTAATTTTTGTATTTTGTTGTTTAATGTTTGTTTTTGTATTATGGTCCCCCTCGAACCCAGTTCTCTTTTATATGCTGTTTTTGGTCCCCCCCCCCCCCATTGTTAGTGTATTATTGTTTTTGGTCTCTCCCCCCCCCCCCATTACTGTGTATTACTGGTTGATCATAAAAATATTTACAATTTTTGTAATATTCATGGTTAATTTTATGTGTTATGGCTAAGTTAATTTTTTAATTAATTTGTAGAGAATGATTTTGGAAGACTATGCAGACTTATTTGTGTGGTTAGGTGGGGTTATAGAATAGGTACCAACCATTAGATATGTTGGGGATATACACTCTTTCTTCCAGGGGTTGATAAAGAAAGATTATTCTATGATAACATAATAACAATGTACACTAAAGCTGGGGGCAAGAGTAGTAACGTAGTAATTTATTATTCACTTCCTCAACAAACATTACACATGTCTATAAAGAGTTAGAAGGGGATGAGGTATTAGAGAGTTATTGAGAGACTATAAAGACTGTAATGCTATATCAATTTACATTGAAGGAAAAGCAAGCCGTTTGTTGTCTATAGATGTTAGTGGTAATGTTCTTCATTGTGAAGAACCTGTGTCACTGTTACAATATGATGTTGAACAAACAGGGAATGAGGAAGGGATTGAGGCTGAGAATGAGAGTGCAAAATTTGTTCTTGAGGGTGTAGGGGTTGAGGATAGGGTTGAGGAAGGGGTTGTGGGTGATAATGAGGGTGTTGGGGGCTAAGGGTGATAATTAGGGTGTAGGGGTTAAGGGTGACAATGAGGGTGTAGGTGTTGAGGAAGGGACTGAGGGTGACAATGAGGGTATAGAGGGTGAAGAAGTAGGGGTTGAGGAAGGGGTAGGAAATGGGATTGAGAATGAAGTGCAAAATTATGAGTCAGATTCTGATTCATCATTAGTTTCTGATTGCCCTTCATGGATGTTAGAGGATTTAGAGGGTCCTTGGAATGATGATATTTTCACTAGTAGGCTCGCAAACTATTCAAGAACAATGCTAAAGACTTTGAGGTCTTTAATGAGAGAAAGAAGAAGAAAAAAACCAGCAAGTCAACAAAATGAGAGGGATGAAAGAAGTAGTAGGGGAGATAGACAGTGGTTACTGATTATGTGGATGAAGAGCTGTGTGATGAGGGAAATGGGTGTCCAGTGTGGGATGAGATGATGAATATGGCTGAAGTAGACTTAACAGTAGGTATGAAGTTTGAGATAAGAGCCAAATTTAGGGATGTGCTGAAGGATCGGACAGTGAAAAAGGGATGAGATTTGAAGTTGGTGAAGAATGAAAAACACTTGATACTTGCAACTTGTAAAAATGGGTGTAATTGGAAGTTGAGGGCATCTTCAGTCATGAAATCCACAACATTTCAGATAAAGTCTATTAAGGGAGAACATACTTGTGCACGCAAAGTTGAAAATAAGCAAGCCAATTACAAGTACCTTGGTAAAATAATTGAAAGGTTTGTAAAAGACAATCCAAATGAGTCTCTTCAAATCATTGAAGAACAAAGTCAGAAGAAAATTGCAGATTGACGTTTCAATTCATAAAGGAGAGGGCTTAGAGAAGGCTTTTCTCCACCTGCATCCGCTTTCGGCCTTCTAGGCTCGCTGCTGGGCTAGGCATTGGGTTTGATTTTGGTCTACCCATTTGTGGCCACATCAATTATTTAGAGGGGTGTTTGGTTAAACTTATCTTATTTTAATTTAAAAAAAAACTAATGTAGTATTTGAATAAAATTAAATTATGTTGCTTATTATTTGACTTTGTTCAATTTTTCATTTTTAATATTAAAATTACTGATGTGTTGTGAATCAAATAAATTTTTTTTGATCAAACTATTTTTGTATTTCACACCCTAATACACGTGAATCAGTATATCTTATAAACTTTATAAGGATAATTACATGTAAATTTTTTGTAGTTTGAGAAATTACACCTATTTCCCCAATTCTCTCCCATATCTCGTTTCTTTTAGATTAGGAGTTAGCTGAGTTATGTCTTATTAATATAAGTTGTTCATATTTTTTAAATAATTATATATACATATATTAGAAATATCGACATTTTAAATAAATTGTTCATATTTTTTAAAAAACTATACATACATTTTTAAAAAATGTCAACGTCAGTAGACAAACTATCCATACTTTTTAGTTGCTAAAGATGATTTCTATAATTACACAAAGTATATGAATGATTTATATAAATAGATCATAAATCGGGAGTTAAACATACTTATCCCTTTAATTCTAAAGTGTTTGTATTTTTTTCTCTCTTCTCTTTTCTTATGTCTCTTCTTTCTAAATATACATATTATTTGTTTCCATGTATACTTATTTTACGAACTCCTGACGTCGAATTTATTTGTGGTTTTTTATTTTTTTATTTTCTCATATATTTTTGAAGGGAGAAAAATGAAATTTCATAATATTTGATTATCTTTTCGGTAAATAGATATTGTTATTTAGTTTTTCAAACATTACCGCACACCAAACGATATTAGAACCAAATGCAGTAAAAATTCCTATAAATAGTGGGAGTCTTGGCAGGTGAACTTCTCTACTCACTCAGAAGTGAGTGAGTAACCTGAGAGGTTCTGTTGCTTGCATCCGTTATCCACTACTATCCGGCAACTCAAAAGTCAGGGATCAACACCATGGAATGCATCTACAAGGACCCAAATGCCCCCATTGAAGCCAGGGTCAAGGACCTGCTCTCTCGGATGACCCTTCTTGAGAAGATCGGCCAAATGACCCAGATCGAGCGCAGCGTTGCCACTCCTGCCGCCATTAAAGACCGCTTCATAGGTTCATTCTCTTGCACACGTTTATAGAATGTATTTTGTCTGTTTTCAAGACGGGCTTGTGCACTTCATGAAGTAAATTGGGCATGGAATTTGCTGTTGTTTTGAGTTAATCTGTTAATCCGTGGTTGTATGTGTGAAAACACCCGTTGTTGATATGCAGGGAGTATACTGAGCGGGGGTGGTAGCAAGCCTTTTGAGAATGCAAAATCAGCCGACTGGGCTGACATGATCGACGGCTTCCAGAAGGCGGCTCTGGAAACCCGCCTCGGCATTCCCATTATCTACGGAACCGATGCAGTTCATGGCAACAACAATGTCTATGGAACTACCATTTTCCCTCATAACATTGGCCTTGGAGCCACTAGGTCAGCAGTTCTTTTAACATATTGGTTCATTTGCTATTAGGAAAGTTCAAAATACTTCAAGGGCTTTCCATTTTGTGGGACGGGATGAAGAAGGCACAGTTTTGTTCTATATTCAGATATAATGTGTTTCAATTGTTTGTTTTTTAAGTAGACGTTAAATGATCAAGCGACTCTTATAATTTATAGTCTGAATGAAATCACCTACTTGATGTTTCCTCTACATTCTTATTCTGCCATTTCTCCAATCTCACTTGTGATCATGTTTTTGTCCACTCCAACTGGAAGCAAAAGTGGAGCTGCATGTTTTGTTGGAAAAAAATGGTCTCTTGACAAGTGGGAGTTGCTGAAATAAGGGCAAAGGAGCACGTTAACAGCAGTACAACTAAAGAATGTAATTTGAAAAAGTTTTGGTACTTCTGGATTGAGGAAACAATGGTCGACGGATTTTTTATCTTGGATCAGGGACATTTTAGGTGATTTGAGTATTTAAAAATACTCCATAATTCTATTTGCCATTGAACATATAACTCTGTGTAAAATATCGGAAAATTAAAAGAGTTTCTGTATTTATTTGTTGATTCCCCTGTTTAGATGGGCACATGGTAAAACAATTCCATTGAATTTGGATTCCTTGATGCTTTTATTACTTTTTAGTAATGACACACTATTATGATGCAATGTAGAGATGCTGATTTGGTTAGGAAGATCGGGGAGGTAACAGCTCTTGAAGTTAGGGCAGGAGGAGCCCATTATGCATTTGCTCCTTGTGTTGCTGTAAGTTTTATCCATTCATCAAATATCAACCATCCGTCATCAATGTTTGGTCAAGCTAACTATGTTCTCTTCTACTTGAATGATGCGGCTTTCTTTCTCGAATGGAAATTCTATCACATCCTTATTGTTAGTGTCTAAGAGCTCGGAGGTCAAATTTGATGGTTCTCCACTTGTAACAATCTAATGAAATTTTGTTATTGTTGACCAAATTTATGTGCAATTTACTTGTTTTTCCTTTGAAATTCAGAGTCTGGATGTTTTATATTTGTTTTGACGGTTGCAAATAAATTACAAAATAAAATCTTGGACAAAACCCCATGATAATATTTAAGGTGCTTAATTGAGCAAAGAATTTATATGAGATGATTTTTACTAAATTTTGAAATTACCTTTTCAGGTTAGCAGGGACCCTAGATGGGGAAGATGCTATGAGAGTTATAGCGAAAACACCGAAATTGTCAGAAAAATGACCTCCCTTGTTACAGGATTGCAGGGACAGCCCCCTGAAGGGCATCCCATAGGCTACCCATTTCTGGCTGGAAGGTAAAAAATGATTTTCAGAATATCCATTATACATAGAACCATATTTGTTCTAACTGGCATCTCAATCTCTTTGTCACGTAATCTTCATACCATATGATGTACTGAAGGCCGAGGTCTAAGAATTAAGCTATGGAGAAAGGACAGTGAATGTTGTTAGACTTCCTGTATTTCCTACGAGGAAAGTCAGACTTAATATCCACCATCCTTCAATGTTTCTGTATTTCCTTCTGCCTAATTTCCCTCAACTAATAGTATGTCTAGTTTGCCTTATAGGACAATCTAGCTTCACTTGAAGAATGTCACTTATTTCTCAGCATGTTCGCCAAAATTAAGTTGCTGTGACCTTGTCCTTTGTGATTTAATTATTTTCTCCTCAACTGATATTTGCATTTTTTTGTTCAATTGATTCCAGAAAAAATGTTCTTGCATCTGCAAAGCATTTTGTAGGAGATGGGGGTACTGAGAATGGTACAAATGAGGGGAATACTATAGCATCCTATGATGATTTGGAGAGAATCCACATGGCACCATATCTTGATTGTCTTGCTCAAGGAGTTTGCACTGTGATGGCATCATACTCTAGTTGGAATGGCAAGCGAATGCACACCAACGATTTTCTTCTTACTGAAGTTCTGAAAAATAAGCTGGGATTCAAGGTAAATTGATTTGAATATCCACTTCATTTGTATTATAGAAGCTTTACATGTTCTTATTTTTCTTTTGGAAGACAGAAGTCCAATTGTTCTCTGAAAGTTTGAGGAAACCAGTTTTGCATACCTTTAATATAAACGTGATACAACCAATTGATTACTCTAAAATCTGTTCTTTTTCCAATTGAATCAGATCATTACCAAATTGTATGTGTGTTCAATTAGTAATCTATAAGTATAAATGCAACAAAGGAAAAAGTTATTACTGAAGACTTGTAAAACTTTTATGACATAAGATACAATCGTGTTGAAATTGTAATGAATTTCTCATGTACCATTATTAATCTCATAATGAATTAACAAAGATTGTTTTAGCTTTTTAATTTCTGTGAGGGTAGGTGATGTAAAGTTCGGGAAACAAAAGAAATGGTGAATAACCGAAGTTCCGATTCTGTATTAACAGTCTCTTAGTAAAGATATCATTTATGGTGCTTGGAAGATCTAGGAGATGTTTGTGTTGAAACTTTATTGTGTCATAATCGTGTTTGTATCTTTCATAAAGTTCTTATAGATGTGGTGCTGATACTTTTGTTGGGTCATAATGGTGTTTGTATCTGTTAAAAAGTTCCGATGTGTCAACTTAAGTACCAAATATACCGAGGCTATGTTTGGTTTTGTTTAGGAAATACTTTCAATTTCCCAAAAGGGCACCAAACATTTTCTTTCACTTGTATTCCTCCAAAATATTATTAAAAAGGTCTCCACATCTACTATACATATATGTCTTGCAAATGTTGTATATTTTTATATGTATATATTTATAAGATTTAAAACTTCGCAGGCTGCTCTATAGTCTTTTTCTGATCAAATAGCATGATTGAAGCTTATCCCTTGATCATCTCCCGATTTAGAAGCACAAGAAAGTTCTTACGTGAAGAATGAGGATGCTACATACAAGTAACTGCATTCTCTGGAATTCTGCTTCATTCTTATGGAAAAAGCTTTTCTTTTCTTATCTATTTTTTCCTGTTTTCCACCAATCCTTGGATTGAAAAAATTAATGAAAAGCGTATCTAGCTAGATATTTTGGAGTCTATTTACTGCTATTCTAGAACACCCTTGACATATTGAAAAATCATTTGCATTATTAGTAACCATAGTTACTTGCTATTGGTTGGTAATTTATAGTTTCTTAACTTACACCTAATGCAATGTCCTTGACACATCAGGATTCTGGATTGTCATTTGTCAGTTAGCCAAAATTCTTCATAGCCATATTAAACAAACTTATCCTAGAGAAAGTCTACCTCTTTGCCACTCAATACCAAAAAAGATAAAAGGAAAAGTAAAAATCAGACTAAAAAGTTTTGGAAAAAACTAAATCTAATAGACAATTATGTCCGGAAGTGAAGGAAAAATTATTTCCTACCACGTATCTTATGAGGTTACTCGAATTGCTTATTAATATGCTCTCCCTCCAATATGGATGCCCAGATTGCGTTCTGTTTAGAAACAGAACCACTATTGCTTTAGATGTTATCTTATTGCATTATTCCATCTCTAGGATGCAGCTTCACTAATGCTTAGCCATGCTTATTTTCCTCCGGTCCATGCCACTAGTCCTTCACTCTTATGGTTCGGTCTTGTGCATCAATTCAAAATTTTAAACTCCAAAACTATAAGTGTTCTGCTTCCAATGCCTTGCATGCAGACTAAATGAGCAAAGGGACAAGCATAGCAGCTGGTTTTGCTTCTTCTTTTTCTTCAAACATCACACTGCATGTTTCTGCAAGGTTGTGCTTTTCAGGCCACTAAATGTTTCCAAAGATGTTTCAGCATTAACATTATCTTTTCTTTCTGAATTATCTCACCCGATACAGAACTGCGAGCAAGAGTCTCCCGTGTTAAAATATCTCTATGATCTTTATCCAAGTTACTGCTCTGCTCTCAGAGAGGCAGAAAGCCTTCTGGAGGTCCACATTGCTTCATGCAACCTTCTTCTAATTGCAATTTTGCACTTGAAAGTCATCCTTTTCTGGTGAAGCTCTGCTGGCGAAAATTCGAGATAATCAAAATGAATTTAAACAACAATGCACCTCTGACTTCATGCAATTTCAGCAGAGAAGTATCTCAGTTAAGACAAGGTCATAATTGGCCCCCAATGAAAAAGAGAGCTGCTCTGTAAATCACTTTTTGACTCATTCACAATTCTCTGTGTAGTATATATAAAGAAATGTAATAGTTGATACGAGAATATTTGAGATATATGCAGAAATGTGATGGTGTAAGTATATTCAATATTCCAGTTGTTCCCTTTCCCTCCACTTTTGATGTATTACCTCATTGAGCAAATTCAATGCATAATAAACAATGATCTGCCACAGGGGTTCGTGATTTCAGACTGGGAGGCATTGGACCGGCTTTATGTCCCTCATGGTTCAAATTACCGAGAAAGCATCCTCTCCACTGTAAATGCTGGAATTGATATGGTACAGATTATATTTGATGATGAAAAGCCTGGTGCTAGTATGGTCTTCTTTAAATGCTTATGACTCTGTCACTGACATATGCAGGTAATGGTTCCTTTTAGATTCGAATTGTTTCTGGATGAGTTTCTGTCTCTTGTTGAGTCTGGAGAGATATCAATGGCCCGGATTGATGATGCTGTTGAGAGAATCCTGAGAGTCAAATTCATTGCTGGAGTTTTTGAGGATCCCCTGAGTGATAGATCTTTACTAGATCTAGTTGGTTGTAAGGTATTTTCAATTCTTTAGTTGGCTTATTTATAGAACTTGCACTTTAAATGGTACAGTGAAATAATGCACCATGGTCCACATTCAACCTTATATTAATCCAATTTGGGCAGTAATACAGGAAGAGAAGAGTAACATTGTTGCACTTCTAAAACTATAACCTTTTCTGCACTTTGAATAAAGGAATTAAATTACTTCTTGGCTTCTCATCCGGCACATCCTTAATAATTAGACCAGATGAACTTTTTATTACCCAATAGTTTAATTAGGAAAAGTCTGCTTAGTTGATGCTACAAGTCTTAGGGTATACTAATATGGTTGATATGATAGTCTTTCATTGGCATATGGGAAGAGCTTGAAAGCAATGATGGATAACCAGTGGTTGAATCCTCTTTGTTCTGGCCTAATCATATGGATTCTAGGCTTTACTGAGAAAAAGTGTGAAAGAAAAAAAAAAATATGCAAACACCAATTTTCATGCATTTTAAACTTCAAAGTGTCAAAAGACTTTGTAGTCTTCTGGATGCATGGCGAAAGAGATACTAACTGTATTTTTGTACATCGGTTGTTACTGGGATATGGTTACAATGCTGGTCAAAATCAAGAAGAACAGAGACCAGATTTCCTATCTGAAATAATATATACTTCCTATTTACATTTCAGGCACATAGAGAATTAGCACGTGAAGCTGTTCGCAAGTCCTTGGTTTTGTTAAAGAATGGAAAAGATCCAAAGAGACCTTTGCTCCCTCTAGACAAGAAGGCCAAAAGAATTCTTGTTGCTGGAACACATGCTGATAATCTTGGATATCAATGTGGCGGGTGGACAATTACCTGGGAAGGGACAACTGGCAGAATCACTGAGGGTAAGTTGTTCTATTGGAACTTTGCCATGGTAAAGTGCTAATCTAGATTCCTAACTCTATTACAGTGAATGAGCTTGGCTTCTTATTTTCATGCTAATGGTAAGGATTGGTTTCAGTTATTAATATTCTGTTAGCGAATTATCCAAGTTAATGCAGCTAAAGTTCTCACTATTTGTTCTGATGTTGAAATTATTCTTGTTGACCAATATTGAGTATGTTAGATACATACAATCATTAAAGGAAACAGACCTATTGGAAACAGAAGTTATGAATTTGTCTCTGGGAGTTATATGCATATGGTGATTAAACTTATGGAATTATCGTTTCTCTAGGTACAACTATTTTGGAAGCAATAAAAGAAGTGATGGACGACAAGACAGAAGTGATATACGAACTAAATCCTACTCCAGAAACATTTTCTGGTCAAGATTTCTCCTTTGCCATTGTAGCTGTGGGTGAAGGTCCATATGTTGAGACAGGTGGTGATGATCCAGAACTCAAAATTCCTTTTAATGGAAGTGAGTTGGCGAGCTTAGTCGCTGATAGAGTTCCAACATTAATGATTCTGGTTACTGGACGGCCTTTGATTTTAGAGCCATCACTTCTGGAAAAATTGGATGGCCTGGTTGTTGCTTGGTTGCCTGGAACAGAAGGCAAGGGAATCACAGATGTTATCTTTGGAGATTATGCATTTCATGGACGACTTCCCATGACATGGTTTAGAAGCGTTGATCAGCTTCCAGTACACGCCGGTGAGAATTCATCTGACCCTCTGTTCCCGTATGGCTTCGGGTTGACATGTTAAAGGCCGGGAATACGAACTGATACACTCGAAATTTGTCAATGCCAATGGACATAATTTAAACTAACTAAAGGATGTGGCTGTTCAAAACTTTCATGTTATGATTTCAGAGTTGCATTCTAGCCGGCCAATGGACTTGGCTAACGAGAAACTTTGTTATGGGTCTTATATTTCTTGTTCTTGTAGTCTCTACATGATTATCCATATGCTTGTGGTGAGTCGTATCAGGTACTTTTCTCCAAGCGAAGTCATCAACTTGGCCAAGTAGAGAGTTTATTATGTCTCTTAAATAAATTGTTGTGCTTATAGTCCTTTGCATGTTTATCAATATGCTTGTACTGAGTCTTTCAAGTAGTTTTCTCCAAACTTATCTCTGGATGAAGTCATATTGGCCTTATATATATATATATATATATATATATAAAAGTAAGAGTGTTGAACTATTATTAATTGAAATAAATTGATTACAATTATTATTATTATTTTTGTCGACATTAATACCTAACAAAAATTATTATAATAATCATACCCTGTTGAACACTTATTATTATAGTAGACAATATTTCACGCACATGGCGAGGTTCGAATCAATGACTTCTAAAATTATGGAGTCTCAACTTCGCCAACTGAATTAGGCATCATAGGCCTCATTTACTTACTGGGCTTTAGCTTTTGAGCTGAACATCTTAGTTAATCTGGCTCAATATCACAGTTACTTTGTTTTTAATTCGAGATAAATGACATAGACATGATGCAATCCATATTGATAGAGGTGGAAGTCACAATCTAATGTAGTCCAAGAAAGTTGGTTAAAGGAAAATTATTTTTTTAGTCCGTTAAGTAATTTTAGCTTGATAACTATATTCATTTGTTTTTAAGTCCTGTAAATTTTAAAATTTGATGAAATTTAGTCCGAATTAGGATTTCTTTTATGTAATTTTCTAGCCAACTTTTGAATTTTAGCCGAAAATTGCACGTGTGTAATTCTTTTGCTTAATGTCCGGCCATTTATCCACGTGTATAGTCATGTGTACTGCCACATAAGCCTAAAGCTGTCTGGAAATACTTTTTTATATTATTTGATATATTTAAAAAAGGTAAATCAATGTTCTTAATTTTGTTAAAAATATTTTTAACTTTATTTTTCTTAATTTTATTTTATTATTTTTAATTAAACTAATAAGAAAATTAATATATTTTTTGAATAAGGCTACCATCGCAGCCGAGAGGGAGCCGCGACTCACCACTAGGCGACGGCAACCGCGCCCTCACTGTTGGGGGGGGGGGGGGGCAAGGTAGACGGCTGAGGGAGGAAGGTGGGGAGGGGGTGGTTTTTTTCTTTTTTATTAAATAATAATTTAACTTTTATATATTATAATTATATATATACTATAATTATATCCAACATGTTTTCCAACTCATATTTAAAGCCACATAGGATTATAAACCTCTAAAAAATATCTAATTTGGCATCCCATGCCATTTTTCCGACAAAAAATCAAAAGTCCAACCATCAGAAAATAAAATTTCATTTGATTTTAAAATTTAAATGACTTAAGAAAAATGGACACAATTTTCGGACCAAAATTAATATTAAGTATACATAGCGGATTGAAAAATAATTTTCCCATTTCTTCTAGCTAATAAGTCCTCTATATTGTGGGAAACTAATTCATTTGTACTTGCAATTTGCATAAATAACTTGATGGGGATGTAACTGTTGGAACAAGGACGCCCGCACAAAGTGAAATAGATGCGGCCTATGAAGATGGGGAAAGGTCAGCCGGAAGCCAGCTCAAGTTGTATGTTAAAAGATGTTGTCGGACATAAATGCCTACGAGGTACATGGATTCATCATTTTTGGAAGAAGGAAAGGAAGGTTTTTCCTACAAGAACTCCCTATAAACATCCACGGGAGCATTTCCATTCTTCTTTGAGTTATAAGAAATTATACATATCAAATTGGCGTTGTTTGTGGGTGAAGGAAGTGGATCAGTCAGAGAAATACGATGGAATAGCGAAATCGACATAAGCAATAAAACCCCATCAAGGGGTGTGTCCTTAATATTTGTTTGGACGTTCGGTGTACAATAAAATACAAGCAGTTCATATCACAAGAAAATGGAAAGGTGAAAATATAAAATTAATTTATCATCGTTGTTGAGATCCCAACATTGAGATCCTCCAAAATATTCCATCGAATTATCGTATTTTGATCTTCTTTGTTTTTTCTTGATCTCTAAGACCAAAAGAAAAACTTTGGAGATGGAAAGAAAGTGAGAGAGAGAGAACTACGAGATGGAGAATGTTGTGAGTGTGTGTTATAGACGGCTAGGGTTTATGATAAGTATATATGTGACCTAGTTATGTATATACTCAGAGTTCTAACCTAGCTAGACTCCAAACAACCATCCCTAACCTAGCTATACATGTAGCCCATTTTCGTCTAAAATATTTGGCCAAGGCACCTCCAAAGTGAGACCTTTTGACCTAGTCAAGGTCCAAGGCCTTGGGCTTGTATTTAATGGATCGAGCTCGATTAATTAGAAATCAATCAAGGGTAAATTGCATAACACCCTATGTGTTTTGGTGAAACCACATGATCACTGGTTGTTATAAGAAGGATATAATGGGCAATTCAGCAAAAAATATTGACGCCGTTAGAGTTTACCTAACAGAAGTGGAGGGTATGCAACATTTTGAAAAACACAAGATTTTTTTGCCTATTTTTTTTAATAAAAGGATTTTTTTAACTAAAGTTTGAAAACAAGGGGGGTTTATTCAATTTATCCTTAAATCAAACACATGTATAATGATCTTTAATTAAATCTAATTTAATTACAAGTACAACATTAAACTCATTATCTTTTAATCTAATTAAAAGATCCAAACCCATTTTTTCTCTATTAATTTATAAATTCAATTTATAAATTGGACCAAGTCCAATAAAATTAATCCAATTAATTACAATGGCTAACTCGACACTTCAATCAATCCAATTAATTAATTTCAAATTATCCATCCAACAGATAGTTCTAAATAAATAATCCAATCATTTATTCCATCCAAGAATTAATCTAATTCTTTTGGAATTAATTCCATCCCATTCTAGTGGTAGTGTGTAAGTGTGTGACCAATATAATTAATTAAATCTAATTTAATTAATTATATCGAATTATTCCATAACTAGAAATAGCTCGTTACTATGGGGTCTAGCAATAGTCCATGACACTAAAAACTAGGTGAATAACGGTGTGGACATTTATCCTCCAAATTCATACGAGTATGGTTCTACTGTCAACTGTGTCCCGACCTTAGGTATGAAATTGAGTGTCAATTCTCATTCTTGATTAGGCATCTATAGTTATGACTCGAGTCCTCCTTTAACCTACTGATGAACCAAGAAACCTATCTCATTTATTTCGTCATTGTGGCCACAGATTTTGAGGGCGTAAACGGGTTTCAAAGCGTATAGAAGACTGTGTTGTCATATACTGACAAGGGAGAGATTCTATCTTGGGATCTATCGTCATCACTACATATTCCAACCGTAATTGATAAGGCTTATAATGACATTGCCTCATGGCACAATCACCACTCTCCATATCTAAGATATAATTTTCATATACCGTGACTGTCATGGTTTCTCAATTTCGAGAATTAATTTCATACTACCATAATAGGGAATTCCAGTCATACCGACCAAGCTCTCAAGGTTTCTGTATGATGATTCCTATGAATCAATTCGGTCAGTCGACTATCTTGCCAACTGATCCACTAGAACTGCAAAGATGACTTACGTTTCTTGATGACAAAATACAATTGCAGTACTGAGTGACAAAGTCTTTATAGGACTTTCGATGCCCTGTTTTAAGATTTTCGACTTGAAACATTTCAAACTGACTCTTAAAAGTTGGTTTCATAACTGTCAAATTTATGAATTAAAGTAATTAATCATTAATCCAATGTATGTTCCAATAAAGAAAATAAAATATAATTTTACCCTATATCCTTATTGATTCATCTTGGCTTAATTTCACTTCATGAAATAAATGAGGTTTTTGAGTATATTTTTACTGACAAATATGATTAGAAAAAAATTATTTGACTTATAATAAATAATTTATATAAATTATTTAAATATAAATCTTTATTCAATTTCTTTTTCTTTGATAAACTTTAAATTAAAAAAATTATTTAATAAACAAAAATAAATATTAAATAATAAATATAATTTTTAAATTTTACATGTTATTACACTAAATTCCGCGCAATGTAATTATCCCAATAACAATTATAATTTTGAAATTGGGCTTAAATAAAGCAATACTGGAGTCTGGAGTCGCAAAAACCGCATTATAGTTTGATCAGGGCAGAGATAGTTAGCAGAGCTAACATGGAGAAGGCCAGAGAGTTTCTGGAGAAGGGCGCAGCGGGCGATGGCGCTGCTCGCGTTTCCCGACTCACCTTCCCTCCGCATAAACCCCACCGGGAGTCCAGCTTCTACGAGTATTTCATCCTAAGAGGCGTGAGGGTCGATCGAGTTCAACCGGGTTCCATCTCGCTCTCTTTCAGAGTGCCTCCTCGTCTCACTGTAAGACAACGACAAACCTTGTATCTAATGGAAGTATGTGGTTGATAACCATTGATTTTCTGGTAAATAAACCGTAGGATGGCGAAGGGAACTTGGCTAGGGGTGCGATTGCGTCTTTAATTGATGAAATAGGGGCTGCGGTGATCAACGAGGGGAGCCAGCCGATGGATGTCTCCGTAGACATGTCAATCTCCTATATTTCGGCTGCAAAGATGAATGTAAGCTCTCTAAACGTTCTGGGTATTCAAACATGTAAGATATTGTCTGAAATCTCTGTTTTGGTTTTGGTTGGTAGCATGAAGTGTTTAATATGTGTTTTCAGCACTGTCGTGCTTCTTGCTTGCTAGATTTTGTATGATTGAACTAATTTATTTGGAACTAGAGATCTTAAGGGGGAAGTTTTGTTGCCTTAAAGCTTTCTGTAGTGGAATCTGAATGGAACACTCACAACTATGCTACAATGGACCAATTTTCGTCTTTGACATTTGTTTTGGGAATGATGATATTTGCATAATCCTTCTTTTTGGTCCTGGTTTGGTCCTTGGTTGTTCTCGCTCCTCTGGCGTAGAAATTGTTCAAGATCTCTTGTGTAACTTCTACTTGATGCTCTGATCTACTCTCTTTTGCTCTTAAGTAGTTGGACCATGGGTTATTGTGAGAAAAGGAAAAAGAAACTCAACAAAACTTAAAGTCCGCAGTTGTATCATTTGGAGTGTGGAAAACATTTTTCCCTAGTGTTCTCTTTACTGAAATTCAAAATCCAATTAAGAGGTAATCGAGTCGTGGAGGGTGGACTGTTGAGTTCAGGTGATTGTTTCTCTAGGCTCTGTTCTGACCTAAACTATCTTGATTGTTTAGATTGGTTTCTTGAAAAAGCTTGTGTGAATCTCATCATAGCAAATGGATCATCCACCAAAGATAAAAAAGGCTATATGAGCTTCAGCAACTAACTTTCAAAATTTTAAAGAAGAAATGGGAAAGTTATTGTGGCTGTGATCCTAGCTATCTTCTTTATAATTAAGAAGCCTTCCAACTTTGTGTTGGAGTTGGGATTTTCTGATAATGATGGAAATGCAACTTATAAATTGTGTGTACCATGTGTAGATGTTTTGTCTCAACAGAAAACAGTCTCTCCTCTAAATCATAATTTTGCTCTATTTCTTCTTGGAGCATCTGGAAGAGGATTTTCTTTAAGGGTGTGCACAACCAAGTAGGTGGCCTGAAAGTAGTCAGTTGAAAGTGATGAAGACGTATTGGAAATTATTGCATTAGTCGAAGGCTATTGGACAAGCTGATTCAATTTGGTTATTACCTAAGGATTCTACTGCATCAGGTTAATGAAACCCAACTCTTTTATGTGTCCATATGGTTAATATTTTGATTGATTGTTCCCCGAAGTGTTATCAAACTGATAAGCTTGTAAGCTTGAAAATCAACTGCATGAACGTTTATGTTTATTGTTATGCTAGAATAATCAACTTGAGATTTAATGCCAGCATGAAATTAGGTCATAGGAATTTTACCATATTTAGTTTGTCAGTAAGGGATAGGATCCTCATTAGTCTAGTTAGGAGACCAATGTTTCAAGCCCACTAGGAGTACTCTGGTAAATAAGCGTACTGCAAGAACTATAATACAGACAGCCAATTTGTATTCAAATTTGAGAACTTGTTTGTTACATGAACTTAACTGAAAAAGCAAAGAAGAGGGAAAGAGTGTAGGTGTAGCAGTCAAATAATTTCGAAGAACTAAAGCGAAAGGTTGACAGATGAGAAGTGGCCAGGAAAAAGGGGAAGAATGCAAGTAAGCAAGGAACTGAGAATTAAAGAAAGGCCAGAAAACAAGGATCAAGAAATTGTTTGGGATGCTGGTAAATATCAAGAGAACTTGGTGATTCCATTTGAATGAATATTTGAAAGGGGCGTCAAACCATTACCTTAAGATAATTTCCATTTACGGGGCACGAAAGGCTCGAGTCTGAAGAATTTTTTGTTTTTTTTGGTGAATCGAGCTCAGAATCGAAACTAAAATCGACTGCTTTTAATCTTTCTTTCTATATATTGGTTTGTTGGCAGGATGAATTGGAGATTACCTCGAGGTGTTTAGGTCGGGTTGGTCGTTATTTCGGAACAACTGTTCTTATTCAAAATAAAACAACTGGGGAGGTTGTTGCTGAAGGGCGGCATTCATTGTTCAGGGTACCTGCCAGCAAAATGTGAGTCTACATACTGCAATAGGAACATCCTCAAGGCGCAACCCCTCTCTGTAATTCTCTGTAATGTTAACTTGTAACGTAGATGTGCTGATTGTATTTTCTGCAGCCATATTGTTATTCAATAAGATGCCTTAATGTATACCTGGAAGCTTCCTGACTAGGACTGACTGCTCTAGCTAGGGCACGGGTCCTGCGGCCAGCCGAACCCGATCCGGATCGGGCCGAGCCGATGCCTCTGGCTGACTCAATAGACATGTTGCAAGGACTAAGTTATTTTGTACATAAGCATGTTACAAAAACTAAATATATATATTTTGACAAAACTATTAGGTTTTTTTTGTGGCCATGCAAAAATATTACTTTTGATAAAAACATTTTTTTTTCACATGCAAAGATTACAGTAAAAAATATTTTGATAGAAATATTATTTCTTTCTATGCAAATTTATGCGTAAGGGACTAAATTTCAATAAGGTAATTTTTAAAAGGGTAATTAGAAAATTTATATAATTTGGGACTAAATTTCAATAAGGTAACTTTTTAGAAGGATAATTTTCGAAAAGTTATATATATGATTTGGCCAGAAGTTTGTTGGAGGGGTTTAATCTGAAGTCAATTGAAAATATATGGATGGTTTTAAATTTGATCTGAAATATTAGGCTGAATGAAGTTTATCCACTTAGAAGGTGATTACTTTAATTTTTCGAGTTACTAAAAGTAATAATAAATTCATTAATGATACAAAATTTCATAATGATATATATATTTTTTAATTCTAACATATATAAACTATTTTATTGAGGCTGATTAATCTCTGAAGTAACTAATTTTAATTGTCATAATACTTATTGACTAAAATATTCTACAATGTATCTCTAATTTCTTTAACTAGATAACTATTGACTAAAATATTCTACAGTGAAATTTTAAGGAAAAAGGCGTAGGAGCTGCTGCTCTTCCTCAACACTTGGCTTGTTCCTCATCTTCAGGCTTGAAGAACCTATGCCAGAACCAGTGTTTCTTCCAAACTTGTTCGTTCATTTCATCAATGGGAACTCCCTTCGTTTCCGGCAGCAAGAACACAGCAAAGCTGCCCATTACCACGATCCACGCCGCGAAGAAGAAGAAGATGCCCGACCTCATCTGGCACAGCATTGTCAGAAAAGCCTGTGCTATGATGAAGGTGCATATCATGTTGCTGCTCACCGCAAAGAAAAATCCAGCCGGCCGCGTTTCCAGAGGGAATATTTCACTCGGAATCAACCATCCTAAAGGACCCCATGACCACGCAAACCCCATGACGAATACACAGATTAGAAACACCGTCAAGTAAGCGTATGGCAAGGGTATCGCGTTTGTTGTCTTCAGATGTTGTGTGAGAATTGTTCCTACTAAAACCTGAGAAATAAGCATTTGGACAGCAGCTTGTATGAGCAATTTCCTTCTTCCAAACTTATCGACCCCAAAGACTGCAACCAATGTGGAGACGGAGTTGATGGATCCAGTGACGACTGCTGACAACAAAGACGCATCTGCACCGAGGCCCATTGTTTGGAAGAGCACCGGAGCATAAAACATGATGACGTTGATCCCAGTGAACTGCTGGAATACCTGTAGTATAGTCCCACAGAACAGCTGAGGCCAACTCGATCGTTTTATGATCAGGTTCCTGAAAGGATGCTTAATCTTCTTGGCAGTCTCAGTGGCTTTAACTATTTCCTCATACTCTTTCTGGACATCTTCTACACCCCTGGTTGTCTTGAGAGCCTTGAGCCCTTCTTCTGTCTTGCCACGCTCTATCAGGCTGGTGGGAGTCTCGACGATGAGAAGAGATCCCAAGCCGAGGAATATGGCTGGAAATCCAGCACCACCAAGAGAGATTCTCCAGCCGTTAGGGTGTATCTTGGAGGTGAAATAGTTCACCACATTGGCAATCAGAATCCCAATTGTGATCAGCATCTGAAAGCAAACATTAAGGCCTCCACGGTACTGTGCCGGGGCGATTTCTGATATGAATAGTGGCACTGCCTGCATCATCACAGTGCATATTGATTCAAGTTTTCGTTAGTCATGCAGATACGTGCGAATATGAACTTCGGCTAGTCAGTTAGAACGACCAAAAACTTCAAGATTTACAATTTAAGTAGTTGAAAAGTAGATTGTTCACAGCACCAACTCACACCACCTATAATTTTGGATGGAGATGATGAACATACCTGATTTCCGAATCCGATGCCGGCACCCAAACAAATCCGCCCGGCGATGAGCATGTAAAGATTAACTGAGGCGGCGTTGAGAACAACTCCGACCAAGAAGAAGGCCGCCGCCATCTGCATGGTGCGCTTCCGCCCAAACCTCTTGCAGCAAAACGCCGCAGCCCAGCTGCAGACGACCGCCGCCAGGTACAGCGACGACGTGAACAGTTGGAGCAACTGGTTATCGTATTTGCAGTAGTTATTCTCCTTCGCTCTGTGCTTCTTCTCGTAAACACTTGGGAAGAACTCCAACAAGAAGTCATCCATCGACGTTACTCCGCCTGCACCACACCCATCAATTCATTACTACTGAATCGAAAAAAGAAAACCAAAGCGTTCAACCATTCAAGAATGTACCTGATATGCCAATGTCGTAACCGAACATGAGACCCCCGAACGCCGCGATGAGGGAACAAAGGACGACCTGTTTTGTGAGCATGGCCGGAAAATTCCCGCCGGAGCTTGGCGCCACGATGTGATTTGCCATGATGGAGATATATTGTATTCGGGTGGATTGGATATATATATCATGAACTTCTACAGGTAACAGATACGCGTGTATATATATATATAGAATCGAAGAAAGAAACAAAGACTAACATTTGAGTTATGACTCAACTGGTAGTAGGAGTAGGACTTGAAATAGGATTGGAGTTCTGTTGCAGTTTTGATTCTTTGTAAGCCAATTCAGTACCTAATTAATCATCCTCTCAACAAGTTTAATTTCAAACGAATTTTGCAATTCAAAATTGAATACTTTTATACATTAATTTACATTTCTATGGGGGGATGTTAATTTTGTCCTTTAACTTTGCCCCTAATTATTTTTCCCACCAATTTACAAATCTTGTGAAATGTAGTCCTCCGATGATGGGATTTCAAATTTTAACAAATCAAATCAGCTATTTGGCAAAATTACACTTCTGGCCCATAAGTTGGGGGTCGACAGATTTAGTTCCACACTCTCTGACATTTTCCATAAAAATACTTAACGGCATACCCAAATGACCTGCGGGTGCCCATTAGTGGGACTAATCGGGGTAACAGTCAGTCATGTGATAGTTAGGTGTGGCATTTGAAGGAAAAAAATGGCGCCATTTTTAACCCCTTTCACCTATTTCTCTTTGATTTTATTCTCATTCTCAACAAACATTTATGCATGGGCAAAGTCTGTAATTGCTAGATTACTTGTAAAGTACGTATTGTTCCAAGTTCGAAGCCAAGGTCTAGAAATTGGGGAAGCATGAGGATGTGGTTGATGAGTGATCCTGCTCGAAATCAGCGATCTGAAATGAGAGACCTCACGAGAGTTAACCAACTCCACCAAGATCAAGTGTTGGGCTCCTGAGAGTAAACAAAAAGAATGAGCTCGTCGGGCACGTCCTCGACAACAACCCTCCGACGCTCAAGTTAGGTTGATTGAGGTTAAAGTGTGCGATTAAAGGCGTAGATCGAATAGAATTAGCATTAATTACCTCGTAATTTGGCGTCTCGGGGTATTTATAGGGCTTAGCCGATTACTGTAGAAGGGGCCACGTGGCCTCATCTGGCTAGCTTACGTCCTCGATCGGACGACTGATGTTGCCTGGGTCTTCAAAGGGGATAATCGGGCCCGGGTCAAGCCGAACCCGACCCTGTCGATGGAAAGATGCGAATTCTGCAAAAAGGACTAAAATGCCCTTCATTAAGGGTATTATAGGTATTTTTGTTATATACCTATCATTACTCCCTCACTTATCCAAAGTGCAAGACATTGCTCTATGAAGAAGTAGAGCGGTCGTGAGCGTTTGATCAAACTGGAGACGAGTCCACGTGTCATCATATGGTTGCTTCTGTTAGAGGCGCGTTTGCCTGAGCGTATCGCCTATAAATAGGCCTTCATTTAAACAACATGACTTACCCCACTTGCAAGCTTCAGCGATCAATACCCAGAATATGACTTCAATTACAACCTGCAACTTTTTGAGCCATCCTGCTTTAAGGTACGATGTCTTCAAGCTTTAGTTCTAATTCTAAGTCTCTGGGTCTGGCTCGAGGTCACCTGCGACCTCGCCGAACTCGACTGAAGCCCCTGCACCTCTTTCATTGCATCTCCTAAGAGGAATAAAAAGTTCGTAATTCCCAAGAAATCCCAAAAAATCACGAAAGCCCTAGATGAGCAGGCTGGTCCTTCCACTATAGAGAAGTTCCAAGATAGGATGATTAGAAATCCCTGGGAAACTGTGGTTAGTGTAGTCAAAACTCCCATTCATAAGATTAGGGATCGCTACTTCATTCCCCATGATTACGAAATCCTGATTCCCAAATCTTTTGATCGCATGCATCGGCCTCCGTCAGGCTTCTGTGCATTTTCTATCAAGCACTTTGACGCCGGTCTGAGGTTCCCCTTGTCTTCTCCTTTAGCAGCCATTTTTCATAAGCTCGGGCTTTTGCCTATGCAGCTATCCCCTAATTCAATAAGCCATATCATTCTTTTCATAATAATAATAAAATTTTTGCGTTTAGAACCCAATTTTGACAATTTTTGGTCTCTATACTCCTTTACCACTTCCAAACGCTCAGAGGATAGGGGTTTTTTCTATCTTTCTGCTAAAACGGAGTGTAGGTATTTAGAACCCTTAAAATCAAACGTCGGCCCCTGGCGTGAAAAATACATTTTTGTTCGACCTCCTCCTAGAGTAGTGTGGCCCTTCCGCCTAGAATGGAGTAAATATAAACCTTCACCGAAAACCAGTGGAGGGGGGCTGGAAGATGACCAAATAAATAGCCTTAGGGCTTTTAAATATGATCCGAAGAAGCTTCTAACTGAGAAGGTACTGCGGCTCGCGCGTCTATCTCTAGCACCCCTCCACATCAAAGAGACCCTAGGTGATTCCTGATTCTGGTGTTGATTCATCATTATTCTGTGCTTGGATCGCTAACTCAAGTCTTTCCTGTTTTGCAGACGAGTTAGTAATGAATTCACGGCTAGCCCTACGGTTGAAGGCCATCTAGAATAACACGAGAGGGCCGCCGGTCGCTCCTAATGCTGACACATCTACGACCGCGACCATGTGCCCATCACCTCTTCGAGCTCAAGTTCCGACTGGTCCTCCGGAGGCCGAGCAAAGCCCGAGACCTAATGCCCCCATCCAGATCGATAGTGAGGGGACTCCCCTTCATGAATATAATTCTAAAGACCTGGATCTGCACCTCGATGATGATCTAAGCGAAGGTCAAAATATCAATCAGGGAAAAAGTTTGGGCGACCAAGGCGGAGAGGGAACAAGTTCGAAAAAGAGGAAGATGCAACATAAGCATAAGGGTAAGAGCCCTGCCGAGCCCTCTGACTCGTCCAAATCTTCTAAGTCTTCTCTGCACGAGGTGAACCGATGGGTTAAGTCGCAAAGCAGGATGGCTAAAGAAGCTGCTGAGAAGTCCGATCAGCAGGAGGAACGTGAGCGCTATCTGCGGTTGGAGAGGTTCTCAGCCTGTTGGGAGCAAACTCGAGAAGAGCTGAAGGGAGCTCACCATCCAACATCCGAGCTGAAGGGTGATCATTTGGTCCCATGCTGGAACATATCTGCTAACAGCTTGATCCTTTATACTGAGCTCGGGCAAGATTCTTGGGATCTATTTGATGCCTGTATCCTTCCTCGCGATCATGCTTCCTTGTTGGTGAATGCTCCTACCAGGATCGAGGAACACGGGGCCCACACTCTGATGCAGGTAATGACCTTGGGAATTTTCACTATAGCACCTCAAGACCTGACTTTTGATGCATCTGCCTTCTGTTCGTTCCTTTAGATAGCGACCTTCTTCAGAAGCTAATCTATGAAGTGTGCAAGCTACAATAGGAACCAGATTGCTGCCAGTGTCAAGGTAGGGGAACTCTTGGCCAAGTTAGCGGAGAGGGATAAAATGGACCGAACTCACATCAAGGAGATGCAAAGCCTGATCGAAGAAGTGCAGAAATTGAGAAGCCAGGTCGCAGCAGCTACTGAGGCTAAAGAGGTCCATTCTCCAAGGGGAAAAAAGAGGGGTTCGATGCTGGCAGAGAAGCCGGGCTTGTCGAAGGTCGCAAAGAAGACTTCCAGTCTGGTCATACACAAGGAATTGAAGAAGGCTAGGCTGGTCGCATTACTCTTGAGGAATATCACCAGGCTCTCGTTAGCTCCCGAGTTTCCATAGCTCGTGATTTCTTGAAGTCCGGCTAGTTCAAAACCACGGTTGAGATCAAAGCTGTCGACTTCTTCAACAAGGGCTACAGAGCTTGCGAGACCCAGCTCGAAACCCTAGGCGGCTTTGCAGATTCCTTCGACCGAAGTCGAATGGACATAACTTTAGATGGGAAGCTGCAGCCGTACCCTAAAGAGCCTGCTCCTGCAGATGATGAGTTCTCCGCTTTGCTTGACGAGATAGAACCCGACCCACAGTTAAGTGCTTATAGTTCTTGGGATATTTTTGTAAGATGGGGTCAACATCAAATATTTCTAACTCTTTTTATACTAACCCCCAGAACAGAAACAATTCTTGATGTAATCACATTTTTGTCAATACAACACTTTTGGGTTCGACTTTTAGATTCGCATATTTAAATATCTGCTTCATTTCTGTCATTACGAATATCTAATTTTCTTGAGCTTAATCTTAGTTAAGTTTCCCTAATGCATCTTTTTCAGATCACACTTTGTTGAATGCCTCTTTTTCAGTTGGCATGTATAGTGCATCTTTTTCAGGTCGCACTTTGTTGGATGCCTCTTTTTCAGTTGGCATGTAGAGTGCATCTTTTTCAGATCGCACTTTGTTAGATGCCTCTTTTTCAGTTGGCATGTAGAGTGCATCTTTTTCAGATCTCACTTTCTTGGATGCGTCTTTTTCTGACTGGATTCTCTCTTAAGCGACAGGTTATAGCATTTTCGAGCCTCCTTCTGGTTGCTGGTTACTACTCCTATTCCATTCTCCGTGGGGAACTTCATCTTCATGTGATACATGGAAATAACCGCCCTAAATAGGTTCAAGCTCGGTCTGCCAGAATCACGTTATATGCGAACGGGGTATCGACTACTAGAAATTTTACCATCAAGGTTTTTCGCTTTGGTTCTTCCCCCATGGATACCGATAGCTCGACCATGCTTAGCGTGCTACCTCACTTCCCCCGAATCCCACAAGGGGGGTCTTCACCGACTCGAGACAAGCGTTTTCCAATCCCATTTTATCGATCACACTCTTGAATATAATGTCCGATGAGCTCCCGCTATCAACAAGCACTTTATGAACCGTGAAATTTGATATATCCAGCTTTATGACCATCGGGTCGTTCCTTACACCATTGCCCACTGGTCTATCAGAACTGTCAAATGAGATAGCTTCTTCTTCTTCAACCTTCAACACAAACTCCCTATCCTGGCTCGATCCTAGGGTTCTGGAGCATCTTTTCCTGGTCCTTTGCGAGTCTCCTGCACTCGAACCCCCTGCAACGTATATATAACCCCTTTGATCCGGGCATTACTCGTATTCACTGGGCATTGTCTGTTTTAGGGCTAGGGTTGCGATCCTTACTTCTCGATCGGCTCCTCCTCACTTCATCTCTTCAAATCCTGCATTCGTCGGGAATTTGATCGCGGAAGTACCCCTGGCGTACCAATCTTTCTATCTCATCCTTCAATTGAAAGCACCACTCCGTGTTGTGACCCCTTTCACGATGGAACCTGCAATACTTGTTAGAAAACTTCTTAGAAGGCATATACCTGGTGTGTCTCGGTCATTTCAGTACATCGGCATTTTCCACCATCATCAAGGCCTTTTCTCGCATCATGGCCAGTGGAGTATAATTATGATAATTAAGTTGGTATTTAGGCTCCCTTGGTCTGTCAGTTCTTATCCTCGACCCACCGCCTTCGATGGGTTCCTGCGGCTTCTTACGCGCTGGCTCCCTATCTCTTCGTTTTGCATCTTTCATTGCATTCTTTTCCTCCTCGTTAATATATTTCTGGGCCAGGGCCATCAATTGCTCTACATCATGGGGGATCGCGTGCGAGCGCGGACGTGAACGAGCCTTCTTCAGTCCATGTATCAAGATACTGACCATCATATTAGTGCGCAAATCTTGAACTTCCAACGTTTCATTATTAAACCTTCCCATGAAACTCTTCAAGGTCTCTTCTTCTCTCTGACGTATGTTGAAGAGGTGAGTGACCGACCTCTTCTGCTTCCTCTTACTAGCAAAATGGAAGAAAAACTTCTGAATAAGTTGTTCGTATGACTCAATGCTACCCCGAGGTACGCTGGTGAACCATTCCCGTGCTTTCCCTGCAGGAGTAGTGGCGAACAGTTTTGCCATTATGGGACCCGGCTGTCCGTACAAGTTCATCACCATTTCGAATGCGGCGACATGCTCGTGAGGATTTTTCGTTCCGTTGTATCTCTGTAAATCGGGCACTCGGAATCCTGGTTCCACCACTTGAACCAATATGTCGTTATTAAACGGGAAATTTTTGTTATTGGCGACAATCCCTCCTTGCTTTTTTAACTTGTCAATTTGCTTGCCCAAAAGTTCTATCTGCTTTCCTACACTTTCCATCTCAGCTCGGGATATCACTGGTTCTCTTGCTCTGGTGCGAGCTTGGCTATTTGAACCTGCTTCCTAGATCTGTCTTTTGCTTCGGTACTCCCGTTCGCTCGGTTCCCTGGACTCTCTCCGGTGCTCCCTGTTCTCAAACAGTTGCCTCCTCGCCGTCTCTTTTTCTACTGGAGTCTCAGTCCTCCTCTCATACTCCACTATAGCATTCCTGCTTGCTTCTTCAATCATTCGCTGCAATTCATCCTTGGTCAAATGCACCATCAATCCTCATCCCTTCCTTGCTGTTTCCTCCTCTCCAGCATTTCTCCTCGAAGAACCTTCCATGTCACTCGCGATTCTCAGGCCTTCCCACAGACGGCGCCAACTGATCCTGCTCGAAATCGGCGATCTGAGATGGGTGACCTCACGACAATTAACCAACTCCACCAAGATCGATTGTTGGGCTCTTGAGAATAAACAAACAGAATAAGCTCATCGGGCACGTCCCCGACAACGACCCTCCGACGCTCAAGTTAGGTTGATCGAGGTTAAAGTGTGCGATTAAAGGCGTAGATCGAATAGAATTAGCATTAATTATCTCGTAATTTTGGGTCTCGGGGTATTTATAGGGTTTAGCCGGTTACTGTAGAAGGGGTCACGTGGCCTCATCCGGTTAGCTTACGTCCTCGATCGGACGGCTGATGTTACCTGGGTTATCAAAGGGGATAATCGGGCCCGAGTCAAGCCGAACCCGACCCTGTCGATGGAAAGATGCGAATCCTGCAAAAAGGACTAAAATGCCCTTCATTAAGGATATTATAGGTATTTTTGTTATATCCCTATCAATGAGAGTTGCTAGCATTTGGTTAGTAGTGTGAGAGTGTTTTGGATCTTTGTAATAATGTATGTGTAGTTTATGTAAGCATTATTATGCATATTTTTCCTTTATGGATTTGAAAGTAACAAACACTCAATATATAAATCTATGTATATTATATGGTAGAACCTTTATAAATTAATAAACTTTTTAAAATAATAAAATTATTATGTTCTCCGCTTTGCTTGACGAGATAGAACCCGACCCACAGTTAAGTGCTTATAGTTCTTGGGATATTTTTGTAAGATGGGGTCAACATCAAATATTTCTAACTCTTTTTATACTAACCCCCAGAACAGAAACAATTCTTGATGTAATCACATTTTTGTCAATACAACACTTTTGGGTTCGGCTTTTAGATTCGCATATTTAAATATCTGCTTCATTATGTCATTACGAATATCTCATTTTCTTGAGCTTAATCTTAGTTAAGTTTTCCTAATCACACTTTGTTGAATGCCTCTTTTTCAGTTGGCATGTATAGTGCATCTTTTTCAAGTCGCACTTTGTTGGATGCCTCTTTTTCAGTTGGCATGTAGAGTGCATCTTTTTCAGATTGCACTTTGTTAGATGCCTCTTTTTCAGTTGGCATGTAGAGTGCATCTCTTTCAGATTGCACTTTCTTGGATGCGTCTTTTTCTGACTGGATTCTCTCTTAAGCGACAGGTTATAGCATTTTCGAGCCTCCTTCTGGTTGCTGGTTACTACTCCTATTCCATTCTCCGTGGGGAACTTCATCTTCATGTGATACGTGGAAATAACCGCCCTAAACAGGTTCAAACCCGGTCTGCCCAGAATCACGTTATATGCGAACGGGGTATCGACTACTAGAAATTTTACCATCAAGGTTTTTCGCTTTGGTTCTTCCCCCATGGATAGCGATAGCTCGATCATGCTTAGCGTGCTACCTCGCTTCCCCCGAATCCCACAAGGGGGGTCTTCACCGACTCGAGACAAGCGTTTTCCAATACCATTTTATACATCACACTCTTGAATATAATGTCCGCTGAGCTCCCGCTATCAACAAGCACTTTATGAACCGTGAAATTTGATATATCCAGCTTTATGACCATCGGGTCGTTCCTTACACCATTGCCCACTGGCCTATCAGAACTGTCAAATGAGATAGCTTCTTCTTCTTCAACCTTCAACACAAACTCCCTATCCTGGCTCGATCCTAGGGTTCTGGAGCATCTTTTCCTGGTCCTTTGCGAGTCTCCTGCACTCGAACCCCCTGCAACGCATATAACCCCTTTGATCGGGGCATTACTCCTATTCACTGGGCATTGTCTGTTTTAGGGCTAGGGTTGCGATCCCTACTTCTCGATCGGCTCCTCCTCACTTCATCTCTTCGAATCCTGCATTCGCCGGGAATTTGATCGCGGAAGTACCCCTGGCGTACCAATCTTTCTATCTCATCCTTCAATTGAAAGCACCACTCCGTGTTGTGACCGCTTTCACGATGGAACCTGCAATACTTGTTAGAAAACTTCTTAGAAGGCATATACCTGGTGTGTCTCGGTCATTTCAGTACATCGGCATTTTCCACCATCATCAAGGCCTTTTCTCGCATCATGGCCAGTGGAGTATAATTATGATAATTAAGTTGGTATTTAGGCTCCCTTGGTCTGTCAGTTCTCATCCTCGACCCACCGCCTTCGATGGGTTCCTGCGGCTTCTTACGCGCTGACTCCCTATCTCTTCGTTCTGCATCCTTCATTGCATTCATTTCCTCCTCGTCAATATATTTCTGGGCCAGGGCCATCAATTGCTCTACATCATGGGGGATCGCGTGCGAGCGCGGACGTGAACGAGCCTTCTTCAGTCATGTATCAAGATACTGACCATCATATTAGTGCGCAAATCTTGAACTTCCAACGTTTCATTATTAAACCTTCCCATGAAACTCTTCAAGGTCTCTTCTTCTCTCTGACGTATGTTGAAGAGGTGAGTGGCCGACCTCTTCTGCTTCCTCTTACTAGCAAAGTGGAAGAAAAACATCTGAATAAGTTGTTCGTATGACTCAATGCTACCCCGAGGTACGCTGGTGAGCCATTCCCGTGCTTTCCCTGCAAGAGTAGTGGCGAACAGTTTTGCCATTATGGGACCCGGCTGTCCGTACAAGTTCATCACCATTTCGAATGCGGCGACATGCTCGTGAGGATCTTTCGTTCCATTGTATCTCTGTAAGTCGGGCACTCTGAATCCTGGTTCCACCACTTGAACCAATATGTCGTTACTAAACGGGAAATTTTTGTTATGGGCGACAATCTCTCCTTGCTTTTTTAACTTGTCAATTTGCTTGCCCAAAAGTTCTATCTGCTTTCCTACACTTTCCACCTCAGCTCGGGATATCACTGGTTCTCTTGCTTTGGTGCGAGCTTGGCTATTTGAACCTGCTTTTGAGATCTGTCTTTTGCTTCGGTACTTCCGTTCGCTCGGTTCCCTGGACTCTCTCCGGTGCTCCCTGTTCTCAAACAGTTGCCTCCTCGCCGTCTCTTTTTCTACTGGAGTCTCAATCCTCCTCTCATACTCCACTATAGCATTCCTGCTTGCTTGTTCAATCATTCGCTGCAATTCATCCTTGGTCAAATGCACCATCAATCCTCATCCCTTCCTTGCTGTTTCCTCCTCTCCAGCATTTCTCCTCGAAGAACCTTCCATGTCACTCGCGATTCTCAGGCCTTCCCACAGACGGCGCCAACTGATCCTGCTCGAAATCGGCGATCTGAGATGAGCGACCTCACGACAGTTAACCAACTCCACCAAGACCAATTGTTGGGCTCTTGAGAATAAACAAACAGAATAAGCTCGTCGGGCACGTCCCCGACAATGACCCTCCGACACTCAAGTTAGGTTGATCGAGGTTAAAGTGTGCGATTAAAGGCGTAGATCGAATAGAATTAGCATTAATTACCTCGTAATTTTGGGTCTCAGGGTATTTATAGGGTTTAGCCGGTTACTGTAGAAGGGGCCACGTGGCCTCATCCGGTTAGCTTACGTCCTCGATCGGACGGCTGATGTTACCTGGGTCATCAAAGGGGATAATCGGGCCCGAGTCAAGCCGAACCCGACCCTGTCGATGGAAAGATGCGAATCCTGCAAAAAGGACTAAAATGCCCTTCATTAAGGATATTATAGGTATTTTTGTTATATCCCTATCAATGAGAGTTGCTTGCATTTGGTTAGTAGTGTGAGAGTGTTTTGGATCTTTGTAATAATGTATGTGTAGTTTATGTAAGCATTATTATGCATATTTTTCCTTTATGGATTTGAAAGTAACAAACACTCAATATATAAATCTATGTATATTATATGGTAGAACCTTTATAAATTAATATTTTATAAATTAATAAACTTTTTAAAATAATAAAATCTTTCGGTTTCGACTTGAACCTTTGTAACATTTTTTTTTCACATGCAAAGATTACAGGAAAAAATATTTTGATAGAAATATGATTTCTTTCTATGCAAATTTATGCGTAAGGGACTAAATTTCAATAAGGTAATTTTTAAAAGGGTAATTAGGAAAATTATATAACTTGGGACTAAACTTCAATTAAAATTTCAATAAGGTAACTTTTTAGAAGGATAATTTTCAAAGAATTATATATGTGATTTGGCCAGAAGTTTGTCGGAGGGGTTTAATCTGAAGTCAATTGAAAATATATGGATGGTTTTGAATTTGATCTGAAATATTAGGCTGAATGAAGTTTATCCACTTAGAAGGTGATTACTTTAATTTTTCGAGTTACTAAAAGTAATAATAAATTCATTAATGATACAAAATTTCATAATGATATATATATTTTTTAATTCTAACATATATAAACTATTTTATTGAGGCTGATTAATCTCTGAAGTAACTAATTTTAATTGTCATAATACTTATTGACTAAAATATTCTACAATGTATTTCTAATTTCTTTAACTAGATAACTATTGACTAAAATATTCTACAGTGAAATTTTAAGGAAAAAGGCGTAGCAGCTGCTGCTCTTCCTCAACACTTGGCTTGTTCCTCATCTTCAGGCTTGAAGAACCTATGCCAGAACCAGTGTTTCTTCCAAACTTGTTCGTTCATTTCATCAATGGGAACTCCCTTCGTTTCCGGCAGCAAGAACACAGCAAAGCTGCCCATTACCACGATCCACGCCGCGAAGAAGAAGAAGATGCCCGACCTCATCTGGCACAGCATTGTCAGAAAAGCCTGTGCTATGATGAAGGTGCATATCATGTTGCTGCTCACCGCAAAGAAAAATCCAGCCGGCCGCGTTTCCAGAGGGAATATTTCACTCGGAATCAACCATCCTAAAGGACCCCATGACCACGCAAACCCCATGACGAATACACAGATTAGAAACACCGTCAAGTAAGCGTATGGCAAGGGTATCGCGTTTGTTGTCTTCAGATGTTGTGTGAGAATTGCTCCTACTAAAACCTGAGAAATAAGCATTTGGACAGCAGCTTGTATGAGCAATTTCCTTCTTCCAAACTTATCGACCCCAAAGACTGCAACCAATGTGGAGACGGAGTTGATGGAGCCCGTGACGACTGCTGACAACAAAGACGCATCTGCACCGAGGCCCATTGTTTGGAAGAGCACCGGAGCATAAAACATGATGACGTTGATCCCAGTGAACTGCTGGAATACCTGTAGTATAGTCCCACAGAACAGCTGAGGCCAACTCGATCGTTTCATGATCAGGTTCCTGAAAGGATGCTTAATCTTCTTGGCAGTCTCAGTGGCTTTAACTATTTCCTCATACTCTTTCTGGACATCTTCTACACCCCTTGTTGTCTTGAGAGCCTTGAGCCCTTCTTCTGCCTTGCCACGCTCTATCAGGCTGGTGGGAGTCTCGACGATGAGAAGAGATCCCAAGCCGAGGAATATCGCTGGAAATCCAGCACCACCAAGAGAGATTCTCCAGCCATAAGGGTGTATCTTGGAGGTGAAATAGTTCACCACATTGGCAATCAGAATCCCAATTGTGATCAGCATCTGGAAGCAAACATTAAGCCCTCCACGGTACTGTGCCGGAGCGATTTCTGATATGAATAGTGGCACTGCCTGCATCATCACAGTACATATTGATTCAAGTTTTCGTTAGTCATGCAGATACGTGCGAATATGAACTTCGGCTAGTCGGTTAGAACGACCAAAAACTTCAGGATTTACAATTAAGTAGTTGAAAAGTAGATTGTTCACAGCACCAACTCACACCACCTATAATTTTGGATGGAGATAGATGATGAACATACCTGATTTCCGAATCCGATGCCGGCACCCAAACAAATCCGTCCGGCGATGAGCATGTAAAGATTAACTGAGGCGGCGTTGAGAACAACTCCGACCAAGAAGAAGGCCGCCGCCATCTGCATGGTGCGCTTCCGCCCAAACCTCTTGCAGCAAAACGCCGCAGCCCAGCTGCAGACGACCGCCGCCAGGTACAGCGACGACGTGAACAGTTGGAGCAACTGGTTATCGTATTTGCAGTAGTTATTCTCCTTCGCTCTGTGCTTCTTCTCGTAAACACTTGGGAAGAACTCCAACAAGAAGTCATCCATCGACGTTACTCCGCCTGCACCACACCCATCAATTCATTACTACTGAATCGAAAAAAGAAAACCAAAGCGTTCAACCATTCAAGAATGTACCTGATATGCCAATGTCGTAACCGAACATGAGACCCCCGAACGCCGCGATGAGGGAACAAAGGACGACCTGTTTTGTGAGCTTGGCCGGAAAATTCCCGCCGGAGCTTGGCGCCACGATGTGATTTGCCATGATGGAGATATATTGTATTCGGGTGGATTGGATATATATATCATGAACTTCTACAGGTAATAGATACGGGTGTATATATATATATAGAATCGAAGAAAGAAACAAAGACTAACATTTGAGTTATGACTCAACTGGTAGTAGGAGTAGGACTTGGAATAGGATTGGAGTTCTGTTGCAGTTTTGATCCTTTTGTAAGCCAATTCAGTACCTAATTATTCATCCTCTCAACAAGATTTGCAATTCAAAATTGAATATTTTTATACATTAATTTACAAATCTTGTGAAATATAGTCCTCCCATTGATGGGATTTCAAATTTTAACATATCAAATTAGGTATTTGGCAAAATTACGCTTCTGACCCCATAAGTTGGGGGTTGACAGATTTAGTTTCACACTTTCTGACAATTTCCATAAAGATACTTAACGGCATACGCACATGACCTAAGGCATTTACTAATCCAAAGACAAATGTAGCACTAAGGGAGACAAGGAAAGTGTTGAGAAAAAGGGTAGCAAAATAGAACTCCAGACCAAGGAAAACAAGCTCAGCTGGAGTCATCCCTAAGCCTATACTCTGCCCTAAGAACTTGACGCTAGACCATGGCCAATATCTCATGACCCTGCAAACACCTTCCCATTGCCATTTCTATAAGACCACAAGCGCAATCATGGTTCAATATATCGGATATCGGCCAATACGTAATGAGAAAATCGATCAATAATAAATGTTACCCAAAATTATTATGCATCGACGATATTATCTGATATCATTCGATTTATCAACGATACAATAATATTATCGTTCGTATCCAATATTGTCGTTGATAATATCCGATTTTACTGGCAATTTCTTTTTTTAAAATCCTCTACAAAATACTTTGAAATTCTATTTAAAACAGTTTGAAATTGAATTAGGCATAACTAGTTTTGTGGTTTATTTTGGTCATTTAAAGTGTTGAAAACATGAATTTTAGTTTTCTATTGGAACTCATATAGTTGACACAAATCTGAGAATGTTTGTGTCTACTTAAGATTGTTCGTTTTGGCTAATATTTTGTATGGATTTAATATGAAATTGATCGATGGCATCAAGCTTGACGACGGTGAGGAATTATATGAACTTACTAAACATCCTAAAGAGCCTCTTATCATTATTATCGGACCTACACTCCTAGATAACCTTGACAGAACTTTCTAAACTATCGTTAATTTGAGAAATAAATATAGTCAAGAGAACCCTGACGCACAGTGTGTTTCGTGTGCTTATATTTTAGTTTTATATAAGTATCAATTTCTTAAGCACTTGTATGATTAATTTAACAATACTTGATACCATAAAAGTTTTTGTTAATATTAAATAGTTTTTATAATTTTACTAATTTTTGTAAAAAAAATTAAGTCTATAACATATTTGTTTCATAATATCCCAATACGTCGTGAGGTGGAACAATGCCCGTCGATATTATCACCAATACTGCAACTTTGAAGCATGAGGTGAAGTGGGTGAGTAAAAAGAATTCATAGCCATGATTGTCCAAGTTATGTGAAACACCCTTAATCCAGTCCACTGGGCTTACGGTGTTGTTGGAAATCGAGTGCCAATCGAGCCCCCTCTACGCAGCAGATTAGAAAACGGGTTGGCAACGAATTAGTGCAGGCAGGACCATCCCCTGGTAGTGCCGGTCAAGCACACGAGAGCTTGCACGCACTGCGGACTAGGAATTTCCCACTCTTCTCGTAATGCCATACCACAACATTCTGCCTTGAATGCATTGTGAGTGATTCTCATCCCGACTTTCTAAATTCATACACAAGTGCAAGTGTGTGAGGCAAGTCTGAGTAGCTTGTGCGAAGCTAGGCTTGGTCCCACCGGTTTATGCCTGGGCCCTTGTCTGAGTTGGGCTATGTTGCTTCTTTTGAGTTGTCCACACGTGGATAGGCTACATGGGCCGTTCCATAATTTTTCTATTTCACGGACTTTTGGATCTCTTTGGGCAAGCTTATTTTTTAGAGCATGAACTATAAAAATATTGCTCTAAAATATAATGTTGTTTTTGGTATTATCAGATTTTGATTAATTTAAATTTTACTAACTTAGGCACATTATGCAATGTAATTATTTGTCACCCGTGATAGTGATAAACAAATACTAATTTCCATTATTACTAAACTCGTGAGAGCTTGTTTCAACAAAACAAAAAAGTTATTATTATGTAAGGGTATTTGGAACAATTGAAAATAAGTATTATCATATTTTATTGAAAATTGAAAAAAATATTTTTAATTTACAACTTTTGCTCTTAAATAGTTTAAACTAAATTGATTTAAATTAAAAGTACATAGTTTCGTACTAATTTTTCAACTTATTAGGAACATTATAAATATTAAATATTTTCCGAACATCTCCACTATGTTTGATTTCATTTTTAACTTGTTTTGATGTGTTTTGTGGAGATATAGAGAGAAAAATAAAGATAAATAAGTATGTATTAGAGATAATGTGTATGTTTAGATTTATTTTTGGAGATAATATAAAATAAGTATGGTATGTTTGATATTTTTTAGTAGGAGACGGAAACTACTGTTCATTGTCAAATCATGTCTCTTTTATATATATTTATATATATGTATGAGTATGTATATAATTTTTTTAGTTGTAGGGCTTATAATTAGTGTAGATTTATTTTGACAAAACACTAATAAGGTACTGTTCCACAACATCTCAAAACACTACAAAAACTTCCAAAACAAATCAAGACAAACATTGTCCATGTTTTGAACTATGAAACCAAACATTATGCTCAATTTCAACATCTTTCCACTTTCCACTTTTCACTATTCAGTTTTCTTTTCAAATAATTCCAAGTTTCACTAAATTGATTTTTATTTAAAACGATAAACTATTATTAATTAAAATAATCAATTACTCCGATCAAATATCAATATTTAATCAAAATTATATAGTAAAATACCATCTCTAGCATATAACGGGATTTGACTCCATAACCTTTAAAATCATGGGATGTTAAAGGTGATAACTGAACCAAACCTCGTTGACTCGATACAATTAATCTTATAATTTTTTCTACCATTAATTCTCACCGCAAAAACATAAATTATTACAAAAACACCCCATTAGTACACATTAATTATTCATATATAACAATTTTCCTAGCTATTGCCACTTTTCGCTTTATCATTTCGTCTAACCGAAGCTAGCTTGGCATAGATAATTTGACGCAGGTACATGCACGACGTGGTCTCAATCCTCGTACCCAGAAGCTTCTGCAATATTTCTTGCCCAATGCAAATACACATCGAAAGATGGTATATAAGTACGTTGTGTATAAATTCTTGAAAAATATAATCTTTTCATCGTACTTATAAGTTGATTAATTATATTAATATTTTAACCCACATGATTTATTAATTTTACTTTCGATCTCGTATGAAAAGGTGGTTTGATCTATTCATAATATTATATTTTCTAGTTTCTACCATGCATGCATATATAACTTCACGAACGAAACAAAACACGAGGAAAAATATTTTTGTTGTCTTCCCGAATTAATTAACTCAGCCGACCTAAACTTTTTTTCGGGATAATTTCACTCTTTTCTCTTAAACTTTGATGTAATTCACGTAAACTTTTTGTGGTTTGAAAAATCACATCTAGTATCTCTGAAGTTTGCTTTCGTCTAACAAATAGGTTCCTCTGTTATTCAAAATTTACTAAATTTGTGGGTAGCAACAAAAAATTGAATGAAAATTAATATTGACATTCGACTGACTTATTATTGATTTGTTGCAGGTCGAATAAATTTTTTCTGACTAAACTACTCTTATAATTAATGATGAAATATACCCCCTCAAATGCATTAACGTGTGAAGATGTATAAAGGTAATTGATTATAAAAGATTTATTTGACTTGTAATAAATTAGTAATAAATCGGCCGAAGGTAAATATAGATTTTTATCTGATATTTTTTTGGTAAATTAGCTAATTCGATATATTTTGACTAACGGATGGACTTATTTATTAGGTAAAAGTAATCCTCAGAAGTATTAAATGCGATTTTTCAAATCATATGGAGTTTACGTATAATTATACTAAATCTTAGGAGAAGGGATTGTGATTATCCCTTTTCTTTAACTAATAGTAGTGGCAAATATGATGTATGTGCTTGAATTTATTGTATACTAAATTAAAAATATTATTTATTTTATGTGATAAATGCTTTTCTATTACTTAACTATTTTCATTTGAAATAATTATTTAAAATACATAGTTTTTAAAGATTTTTTTTCTTTTGAAGGAGAAAAGTTGGAGAGGAAACAAGAAATTAAATTATATGATCAAAGAACGAGAGATAGATAAGCAAATACAATTTGGAGGAGTAAGAAAAAAGACCGCAACCGTGGTCGTGCACATGAGATGTGACATTGTTGAGAGCTAATGTGGTTCTATTTTGGAGTCATGGTCAACTGTTAAAATCTGTACGTAAGAAGACAATCATTGCTTTAGGACAGCGACAAGTATAGTGACTCTCCACCAGTGCAGCTTTCTAATTTGTTAAGTTTATTTTGTTTATTTTCTTACTATGTATAATTATGATAAAATATGTAATGATATTTTATATGTGAAGTTATTTTGAGATATAATTATACATACAAATAACATAATTTCCATAATATCTGTTGCGATAAATTCATATTAAATAAGACAAAAATCTATTTTGATAAACTTACACTAAGTGAGATCAATACTCACACACTTGATGTGACTCGAACTCATGATCTCGAACTTATCAAACTTCAGTCTTAAATAATATGACCCAAAATAATTATTCTAACTTCCTCTTTTTAATTAATACAAAATATACTTTTTTTTTAATATAATATAAGATAAGATATTACAACACATGCCATAATTCCTATTAATTAGGATCGCAAGAGGACAAAAAGTTTGGGAATTCAGCCTACATAGCCTTTGAGTCATATATAATTAATTTGTCATTGAAGAAAATGAAAAGTGAGAACATCTAGATTACGGAAAATTTCATTTTATGTTCCATAATATTTTTTTTTTTTTGAGATAATTACACTCTCTTTGTTTTAGGTACGGTGTAATTACACTTAAATTCTCTGTGGTTTGGGAATTATATCTAGTATCTTTAAAATATGCTTCTATCTAACAAATAAGTTTTTTCGTTAGTCAAAATTCACTGAAATTGTTGATATTAATAAAAAACTTAATCAAAATTGATATTTACCCTTGATTGACTTATTACTAACTTATTGCAGATCAAACAAACTTTTTCGTCTAAACTATCCTTATAATGATAAAGATATATTTCCTCATATGTATTAACCCGCGTAGACGTATGAGAGTAATTTGGTCATAAAAGGACTTATCTAATATGCAATAAATAAGCAATAAGTCAATTTGAGTTAAACACAATTTTTCTGCCGATTTTTTTGTTAATATCAGCAAATTTGATGAATTTTGACTAATGAATAAACTTATTTGTTAGACGTAAACAAACCTCAGGATGCTAAATATAATTTTCCAAACCATAGGGGATCTAAGTATAATTACACCAAACCTTAGAGGAGAGGAGTGTAACTATCCCTTTTTTTATGATTTTGATTCCATTATTTTTTTAGCTCAAGATATTGTATTTTATAACCTTTTAAACAATTTACAATTTTAATCTCAAGTCTTAGTTCGTTAAACTTTTACCGGAAACACAACGAGCGTGATACAAACACCGTTAACTCTTAAGAAGCATAGACTGATATTTCTGTCATAAATTTAGCTAAATTAAGACTTGGAACTTATTTGCCTCTCCATCTTCGAGCAGTCCATAAGAAGTCAGTAGCCCAAGCTCTTTTGGCCTCATGTGTGTGCTATATCTGGCGTGAGCGCAACATTAGGCGATTTGATAGAGTATATAGAGATACACGCACAGTGGGTGCGCTGATGGTTTGAGATGTGCAGCAGAGGATTCTTAGTGTAGAATTACCTATTGCTATTAGCACTTGTGCGCTGGCCTGTTGAGGAAACCGCTTAGATTAAGCAAATTGTATTGTACTATTATATTTTTTTTACTTAATAAAAATTACCTTTATCGAAACAAAAAAAAGTTATAAATTTCAAAATTCTAAAATTATGCGAATGCAGTGAGTTAAAAAATTCCTCTAAAATATTAATTCCTTTGGATTTATAATGCAGTTCATCCGTACACATAATTTTGTAATAATAATTCAGATATAATTGATAAATTAAATAGTGTTTTTTTTTTTAACAAAAAAAAAAAAAGAATCACATGTACATGTCTCCTAGTACTTAATGAAAAAGTCGGGTACGTCGATCTCTAGGAGGCACTTCTATTGCATACATTGTTATGTACATTATTAATTATATACAAAAAGGAGTCAAAAAAATAGGGCTGTAATAGTGAAAATAACACGGGAAGTTGTTCACTCCGCAAGGAAATGTGCCACATCCAAATAGCATATCTTTTATCAATGATAATAAGTGATATTATGCATTGACTATATATATTATTTGGTAAGAGTAAATATTATTTAATGGCCCTCGTAAATCATGAAAATAGTAAAATAGCGTTAAATCGAAGCTACCCGTGAAAATTGAAATATACATAAGAAAAGGTCAAAAAGAAATTCGTACTATTTTGAAAAAGAAGTATTTAATCCTCCTCGGTGATGTTGTGTTCTTCACTCACACGAATTGTGGTCTTTTTTTCATGTTTGATTTGTATAGTATCTATTTTGCTCTTATTTTAGTGCTAACTATGAACATCGAGGCCGATTCAAGGAATAGTGTCAATTTTGATCTAATGCTTTATAGTTTTGTAGTTCGTTTGTGTGATACGTGGTTGTTTTGCCGTTTGATTTTTATTGTACTAAAATGACTTTCTTTTTTTCTTTTTCTTTTTTTTTTTGGAGGGGGGATGTGCTCCAACATTCGGAATGATGTCATCATAGTACGAAGGATGCTTGTGCTACGTTGTTTTTTTATCCATGTGGTGTAGTTTGGTGGTCTATTACTTGGTCACATAGTTGGTAATCACATGTGGTGTTAGTAATGTGTTGATACTAACACTGGAGATGGAGGGATGTGGTGCCCTATGATTTTCCAATCGGTATCTTTTTTTTTTGTTTATTTTTGCTGCTCTAATAGTTAAAAGTAAAATAAAAGAAGAAAAACAAAATAAGAAAAAGTATTTGTGGTGCACTTGTTTTTTGTTGGTCTGTCTTTTTTCTGTTGAGGTTGTATTTCTCTTCAACATTGGAAAATATCTATATTAGATCTCTCGTAAAAATCATATGGGCACAGATTGAACCTACAGTACATACAATATATCACTAGATGTCAAAGATGATACAATACAATTGTACAAAGGCCACCCATTTTCAATAAAAGAGATACAGAACGAGGGTATTGGTAATGGTACTATAACATAACATGAAATTTCGTGTCGTCATCTACTGATAGACATGTGGAAAGCGGGTACCAACCAGGAGACGCACCTGTGTTGCAAGGTGTGATACATATATAATATAATATACTTTATTTTAAATATTTTTTTACAACACAACATTAATTATTTTTCTACATTCTTCAGGCAGAAGAGATAAATGCCATTGAAATTTTGTTTTAATGTAGACCACTAAGTATTGAAGGGTATAGCCAATTGGTGGACAAATTCAAACACAAGTTACATATTATCAAGAAAGCCCTAACCCATCAGCCACAACAAATTCCTACGCCATCCGATGATGCTCCCAACACATCCCACAAGCAGAAAAGAATTTCTAGCCGAATGTCTATTGGTTCAGTTGAACGTCATGATATTAGAGTGGATATAGCTGGTCCTTCTACAGTGTATACAGCTCAAGATTGCTACGTGCTCCAACCGCCTCAAAATTATTACATGCCTCAACCGCCACAAGATGATTGATTTCAATCGGCTCCATATATGCCAACCCATGCAAAAGATTATGCTTCACACGTACATCTTGACATTGGCCTTGGCATTAATCGACCATATGCACTAGGATACAACATTTTACCAATTCCATTTCCATCATTTAGTGCATATCATAATAATGTGGAGTATAGTTCTGCAACAATATCAAGTCGGTTGGACATTAATCCCAGTGGTGACAATAATGAGGCACAAAATGAGCCAATATAAAATGTGGGCGAGAAAATAAGAAGACCTCGGCATCAACGATACAAATGCAATTATGGAACGGGTGGACATTTTTTACACTTGTATTTTTTCTGTAATATGTTTTAACACATTGATTGTAATTATAATCATACAATTTTAACATTATGATTTTTTCAATTTTATTATGTTGTTAAAAATTAATTGAATATAATTAATTTATGTAAAATAAACTAAACGAAAAAAAATAAAATACAAAAGTGGTGTCGTGGATGACATACATGATTAATGTTGCATACACGACTAATGTTGGGAGTTTGAAACAAAAGTGAGAAACAAAATTTTTTTAATATAATAATTTAATTAATAAACTGCCAAAATTTGATGGAAAGTTGCTTATAACTTTTGACTTCAACCATGTTAATTTAACTATTTCAAAAACAAAAATTATGAGAAAAAAATAATTTTGAATAATAAGTTCCCTCATTTATTTTAAACCATTGATAACAATCCTGATTTGTTTCCATATTCATTCTCCTATATATCACACGCCTCTCTCCCCCGTCTTGAATTAAATTTTCTATACTTATAAATTTTAATACATCATTCTGTTCCATTAAATACATACATACCATATATATAATATTTTTTCCTTAAATAAAATAAATCATAACTATACATAACATACATTATAGCAAATAAAATAAAACTATATATATAATAAAAAAAATTAAAATAGAAAGTCCAATTCATGCTCCGCCCCCCACGCCGCCCCTTCCAATAAAAGAAGAAAGCATCCCCCAAACGTTATTCCTCAGAATTCCATGCACTCAGTCCAGACAACATTCACCTAAAATTGCAGCCACCAGCGGTACACACCACTCTCTTTCTCGTCAATGGCCCTCCAATGGCTGAGTCTTGTTGCCACAATGTGGCTGCAATCTATCAACGGTACCAATTCAAATTTCCCTGCTTACTCAACCGAGCTCAAGCGAATCCTCTCCATATCACAGCTACAACTCAACAATCTTGCTTCTGCTTCCGATGCCGGCAAGCTTCTTGGCTGGATTTCTGGGATTGCAGCAGCCCATTTCCCACTCTGGCTAGTCCTGCTCATCGGTTCCATCCTCGGTCTCGTTGGCTACGGAATCCAGTTCCTCTTCCTTGCAGGCCGAGTCTCCTCTTTATCCTATTGGCACATTTTTTTACTAACTGTTTTGGCAGGAAACAGCATTTGCTGGATTAACACAGTCTGCTACATTATCGCCATACGTAACTTCCCCCTTGATCGCCAGATTGCTGTCAGTTTGTCGACCAGCTACGTGGGATTGAGCGCAAAGCTCTACACCAATATAGTGGACGTTGTGGCTCCACCTTCAGGCGCTGAGAGGGCCAAAGTGTTTCTCCTTTTGAATTCCGTGTCACCGCTAATAGTTTGCACTGTGGCGGCCCCGTTAGCAAGGAGTGTCGATGGGGGGAAATCAAGGAAACTTACAAGAGGGTTCTCTACCATGTTTGTGATCACAATTGTCTCCGGACTGTTTGCTGTGGTCACCAGTTTGGGGTCGGTGGGTTCGAGGTTTATGCCTCAGTATGTGGTTCTTGTGGGCATGATTGCGGTTCTGTTCTTGCCGCTGGTTGTTCCACTGGTGGAAAGAATCAGAGAAAAGCTACAGCAGAAGTGCTTGATTGTTGTACATGATGAGGGTCTTGCATCAATTGAGAATGGGGAGAAATCTTCAGATATTCAGAGGGATGTTGTTGAAATTGGAGTGGTGGAGGAGATTGGGGCAAAGCTGATGGTGAGAAGAGTGGAGTTCTGGCTCTACTTCTTTGTTTATTTATTCGGTGCTACACTTGGCTTGGTGTACCTAAACAACTTAGGACAAATTGCTGAATCACGAGGCTGCTCTGGGACTTCTTCACTCGTGTCCTTGTCTTCTGCTTTCAGTTTCTTCGGCCGTCTCCTGCCATCTCTTCTTGACTATTTTTTCCCAAAGTATGTTTCTCTCTCTCTCTCTCTCTCTCTCTCTCTCTCTCCTTACAATTTACAACTACAAGTACTCTTTCTCTATGTATGTGGCTTTCGCTCACAGCCAAGCAAGATTACATAAACACACACAATACTTAATATTTCTAACGTATCGCCATCAATTGATTCAGAAGCAAACACGTGGTTTCAAGAGCTGGAGCCATGGGAGCCGTGATGGCCCCAATGTGTGGAGCATTCTTCTTCCTACTCAACATGCACGACGTTTCACTCTACGCCAGCACAGCCATTATAGGCATATGCACTGGTGCAATCACCTCGATCTCGGTCTCGACAACCACCCAACTCTTTGGAGCCAAGAACTTCGGCGTGAATCATAATATCTTGGTTTCTAATATACCTATAGGGTCTTTCTTGTTTGGGGACTTTGCTGCACTGCTCTACAACAGAGAGAGGAATGCCTCTGGAGAAGGGGATTGCATTGGTCAAAAATGCTACCAGACCACATTTATCATATGGGGTTCTCTATGTGTATTAGGGACAGTGCTAGCCTTCATCCTTCATGCACGAACAAAGAAATTAATGCATTCACATAACAGACTATAGAGTGCAGTTTGTCTTATTGAATATGATTAAGTTCAGATCATCGTAGAACTTATAAAGAATTTAGAAGGTTAATCAACTCTTGTCTATTACCTTTCGTGAAGATTAATTAATTATATAAGTGGTATTCTGTATATATTTGTACTTGTTAGAAAATTCTGTATTGTAACAGGAAATCCAAGAAATCTGTCGCAAAGTGTAATTCATAATGCATGTAAGGACGAGTTGGAAAGAATATTCACAATATACCTCGTAGTAAGAATAATTGCAAGGGAAAAGGCCATCCATCGATCGCAAGAATTTGCAACTGATGTCACATCCATGCAATGTCTGTGTTTTCCAACAAAAAAGAAAAACTATTTTGCAAGGGTCTTCTGCTAGGTTGCGTGCAGGTTGAGAGTTGAGGTGAGTGGAGTGTGGGCACTAGGTAGTGTAGTGTGTAGCCATTGGATCCCAAGGTACTGCAGCATCATCAACCCCACCATTTGTTGGTGGTCTTAGAGCTCGTGTTGCATCTCTTATATGGCTTGACTTTCTGATGGAGGTGGTGCAATTGAGGCATTTGGCACACTAGTGAAAAGGGAATAGGCCTCTAAGCCTATATATCCAGCAGTTGGAGAAAATCTTATATCAACTTCAGTGGCTTGCCTAGCTGTTTCTTTTATCCAAATATTATAAAATAAAAAATAAATCATATATATAAGCATTAATTGTTTACTTAAATCAAATTAGAATTAATTAAAGTGTTAAAACTTATCAACTTCCTCTTGTGCTGGCTGTTGGAGAACAACCTACATCGGTATACAGTCCTAGCGGACTATGTATAGGCTACACGGTTCGCTTTGTTCTTTAAGATGGTCGGAATTAGGAGCAATGCCACCCAAATCTCGTCCGTTAGTCAGTCGCTCTAGCTTCTTTTGGTCTTTTCGAGCTCTGTTCATGGCACATTAAAGCCATGTAGCTTCCTCTTTGTTGAATACCTTCTTGGTCTCGTGGTTTACGGCAATCCTAACTGTAATTTTTTGACAAAAAATGAAATAAAGTTATATAAGTTTCAACAAATATTATGATCATTGTAGAAATTTTGGGTCAGATTCAAACATATGGTGCCATAGACGAGACTGAAAGATGTTAGGAATTTGAGGAAGATTTTGAGAAGAAAAAAAAATATTGACGTATTGGAGAGATTTTTGTACTACAAGTATTTTCATTCACTCATTTATTGCCACAACTTCAAGATTACAAGCCTTTACATAGAAGAGCAAACATTAAATTTGTAACATATTCATATGGATAAATATTTGACTAACACTTTCCTATGATAAAATATTAATTTCTTATGGATAAATTTTTTAACTTGATAATTTTGAGGAGTCAAATACATGCATAGTACTTTGAGAATTGCTAATTATACTTTCCAACACCCCCTCTTAATTTATAATTCCAACCCGATTTCGAAACTGCTCAATCTTTTCCGAACTTACAACTTTAGTGAAACTATCAGATAACTGCTCATTTGTGTAGATGAGGTTCAATGTGCTTTGACCGTGCATGATAAATAGAATTCTTCCTCATCACAATAGTAAACATATTATCCCACAAAATTTTAGGAGCTTCCCCTTTTTGCTCCATATCACGTAAAATTCTTCTTAATCAAATTGTTCCACAAGCTACGTCAGTCGCGGCAATGTATTCTGCTTCTACTGATGAGAGTACTATTAATTTTTGTTTTTAGATACCCATGAAATTATTTTCGTTCCCAAGCAAAACACGTAACTGCACGCACCTTTCAGATCATCTATGGATCCAGCCCAATCACTAGCTGTATATCCAATAATCTTATTTTCTTTCTCTTTGAAATATTTAATACCAAGCTTCCTCGTACCTTGAAGGTAATGGAAAATTCTCTAAGCAGCTGGAAAATGCAATTTGTTTGGTTCATCAATGAATCTTGTGCATACATATTTTGTTCATCCTGCAAGTCATTGCCCTATTTTTCCTATTTTTTTGAAATATTTACTTTTCCTTGAAAAGCTTGCTCCAAGTCTTGAGTTGTAAATCTGCTCATCCTTTTTTCATGAGTTTCAAGGGAACATATGAGTTTGTAAAAAGTCAATAATAATAAATCTTTATATTCTTCGATTGTTGCAACGATATGCTCGAATTTCACCGATAAGCATCGTAGAACTTTCTCAACAATTTTCTTCTCTTCTAAAATGTCTCATTGGCCTCTTATTTGATTTACCAAGGAGGAAACTCTAGAAAGAAATTCTTGCACATTGTCCGAGTCTTTCATGGATAGATTGTCAAAATTTCGTTGTAAGTTTTCTAGCTTGATCATGATCGCTTTCTCATGTCCTCCAAATTGATTTTTCAAAATTTGTCATGCCTCTTTGCGGTCTTGGCACTAATAATACGCGGAAGAATTGATTGACTCACTCCTTGGTTCATAAAAGACAAGGTTTTTGCATCCTTTGTCTTGTTCTTTTTATGCTATTTTTTTCCTATGCATTTGTTAATGCGACTACTTTCACCAAAGTATGAGAAGTAAAAAACCCTCTTCAATAATGTCCTAAAAGTTCATGTGAGATGAACTGAGTCTTCATTAGAACACTCCATAATTCGTAATCTTAGCCAACAAAGATGGGAATTCCTTGTTGGGAATATGTTAATGCAAGCTCTCGGTTGTTTGATGATGTCATAGAGATAAAATAGAGTAATCAGAACCAAAGATGACTCTGGTACCACAAATATGTTAGGAATTTGGAGGAAGATTTTGAAAAGGAAAAATCATTGATATATTCGAGAGATTTTTGCACTACAAGTATTTTTCATTCATTCATCTATTGCCACAACTCCAAAATTACAAACCTTTATATAGGAGAGCAAACATTAAATTAGTAACATATTCCTATGAATAAATATTTGACTAACACTTTCTTATGGATAAAATATCTATTCCTATAAATAAAATTTTTAACTTGATAACTTTGATAAGTCAAATACATGCATAATACTTTGATAATTATAAATTACACTTTCCAACAAAATAAAATACCCAAGAAACCACAATTGGTGGAGAGGTTTATTTTTTTCTAACCAATGAAACCACAATTGTGATAAAACTCCAATTTAGCTCAAAGATCACTTGTTTCAATATCCTATACTAATAAATGAAAAATTCTCAATAGAATCAGATTTGGTCGATCACAAAGCAAGTGTATTACACTTTCTATATATGTAATTTGTCCCTTTTTCTGATGAACTGTGCACCAATCACAAGACAAGTATATTGTACTTGTCATATAATTTGTTCAAATTTAAATGAATCGGGTGTTGATTAAAATTTTTCCTGGTAAATAAGGGGGAGGTTTTCAAGGTTTTGACTTCAATAAAGAACCCACCCTAATACAAACGAGACTTCAATTATTCTAGTTAATCTAGTGCAGAAAGTCCAATCCTTAAATCTCCGAAATTACATTTAGTGTTAGGCATAATGAGTATAAGGTCCTCAAAAAATTGTCTCTTCCAATTCCTTTTTCATTCTAAATTCAATATAATGATACAAAGTGGTTTTTTCTATGTCAAAACTGTGAAAGCCCAGAAATATGCATACCCAGATGTAATGTGATATGATTCTTGATGGAATGCAGAGACAGGGTATGTTGGTTACACCCTTCATGACCCATTTAGGAATAACCAATTCATGTTCAATTTATGGAACATTAAAACGTGACTAAATTGGTCCTAATTACTCTTCCGAGCAGAGCGGAAGAAGTGAGGGGATTCTCGAGCTTGAACTCGCTGTTCTTGGCCTCAAGCACAACCAACAGCGATTCGAACTTCTTTTACTCATAGGAGTGCATCTTGGATCTGTTGTACCTGTGAACCAACCCCCTAAAGCGAAATAGGCACAATGAAAGAGCAATAAGTCGGACCAACTTCTGATTTAAGTTCCAATTATTGGATTCATATAACCATTATAGAGATTTTGGAACTCAATAGCCTGAAATTCAGCATCCATTTTTGTATAGTAATATATTGATTTTGAAAGAAGGAAGGTCCCCCGGCAGCACTAGAAACTGGTATGGGTTGTGCATATTGACATTGTAAAATCATAGCCCCAAATATTTAACCTTAAACTAATAGTTTGTTTTCTTGATCCTCTTTAGCTGGTTTGCCAGTTGAGCATTAGGTCTCTATTGGCCTATTGTTTGCATAATTAGTCTCCAAAGTGTTCTAACCACTGCTCCCTTATTGATCTTCAAATGTGATTTTGAATCAGTTCTAATTTCCGTTTGCTCTTAGGAGTACTCTAGATCAAGATTGTCAAAATTGTTCAACCAACTAGGACATATATGTATATATATATAGGGGTGGACGCAGGTCATGTATTTCGAATTTCAGATTTTTTGGGTAGGGTATGCGATTTTGTCGGACAGTATATTATGATACTCGACACAAATCAAGTAAAATTGAGTACCCGCTAAAGTCGGGTACCTGAAATCGGATACCCAAATTTATTTTTTTTTATTTTTGTTAGCTTAAAAGTGAAGAAAAATAGGGGCATCAAATATCTATTTGTTTATTTTTTATAATTTTATACTTATAATTGTAGTTTGTATGCATAATATGACTTTATTTAAAATATTATACAAAAAATTAATATTAACTATGATATCAATTTATTAATGTTAAAAGACACCATAACATCACAGCTAATTCAAAATTGATAGACAGATAAGCTAATTCCTAATATCAATAACTGGATAAGTAGATCAACCAACTCAAATATTATTCTCCTTTTAACTTTACTATTTTACTAGTAACAACAAATAATTCTATTTTTTAATTTTTAATTTTGTCTTTTTATTATTCTTTAATTAAATATCGGGTACTTGATTGACCTGATCAAATATTTTTTTAACCTGACTACTGACCTAATTTATTCAAAAGCAAATTGAGGTAATCCAAAAATTATAAAAATTATCCAACCCAATCTACCGGAACCCACTTGAATCGGATCAAAACATGAACAACCCGATCCGAATGTCTGCCTATATATATATATATATATATATATATATATATATGGTGCGAAGATGGTAGGTGTTCATTTTTCATTAGTAGGTGGAGTAGAGAAGTTGTACAAGTGATGAGCACTAATTTCACAGTTTATTAGTAGGTGGAGTAGAGAAGTTGTAATATGACATTAAAGGAACTATATACATTACTAGCCGCCTCTAGTTTTGCCAAAATTTGCATGCATTTTTCATTTACTTCCAAAATTGAGTATAACCCATTAGAATTTTGTCAAGATCATCCGACAAACGTCTCCAGAATGGGCTTTCGGATGATCTTGACAAAATTCTAATGGTAGTAGATGAGTTCTACATCGAATTGGTATATTTTTTTATGCTTTTAACAATGATTTTCGGTCATCGGGCTTCTAAATTTTTTATATTCCAACATGTATTATGATCTATACAGAAGGCTATTTTTTTAATTAATAGTTTAATAATCTAAATTATTTATCATATCAACAAGATTGTACGAGTTGATCCAAAAATCATATCAAAAATTGACATTGCATCTAATGTGGGGGTACATTTTATGAAAGTCGTATCAAGATCTCTGCACAGCATATCTATGATTTTCAAACAAGCTTTAAATTCATTTTGTAAATTTAGGTTCTTTATGACCCGACCCTGGGTACATACTAAAACCTAATATGTATTAACTCATGATAATCATCCAATCATTTTGATGTATGTGGTTTACATAAACTTATACAAATGAAAGAAATTTATAAATAGTCATCCTCCATCCACAACTTATGTTACTGTAGCATCGTTACGACATTTACTTATTTTTTTCTTATGGTCTATCTAACTTAAGCATTGACGGGCTGTAATCAATACTATCCTGATATAGTTGTGATAGTGGTTTATTTTGCAGGCTTTACAACTAAGACAATTCAAGAAGTAACTTGCTCATTGTGGTCAGCAATTTCCTAAATTCACTCTAAAAGACCTTAACTCAAAAAATCAGTACAACATTTGGCATATACTATGAGAAATTGACCAGATTATTAGTATTAGGCACAAGATCAAATCGCGATGGTTGGCGCAATTCTGATGCTTGATCGTTTTCCATGTTTCAATTGTTGAGAAAGTAGTTAGAATGCTACACTCCAAATCCCACGGTCTATGACAAACCAATAGTGAAGTTGAAAGGACAGAGTATACGAAAAAGAATGAGACGAGACTTCTCCAAGATTACCATCATACTGTAGGCTTGTAGCATGTACTTTCCATCCGTTTTAGACTAGTTCTTCCTTAAGTTTGCAGTAATCACAGATAAAACAGTTCTTTCTGAATAGTTATGCATACCAATACCAAGATTAACTAATAACATGATCCCATCGATGCGGGAATATCGGTACCAGAGACGATTTTCCCCTTATGAAACTTACAACGGAAAAGCCGTTTGATGAGTGAGAATGAGCGAATGCAACCATTTCACGGACACCCAGCACATCCAGGGCAGAAATCATCGATCAAGGAGTTTCTTGATGGAAAAAGATGGAGGTTGCATCCCTCCAATTGATATTTACTCGTTCGACGTGCACGCAATTGGAAACCCAAACCATCATCTAGCTATCATCTTTTGTTTTCTGAGAGCAACCTCTTGCATAGTCTTTGCTTGACCAACCGAGTATACAGCTTCTAAAAACCATCGCATCACTGATAGTTACGAATGAATTCAATTGAAGAGACTCAAAGAAGCGAGATTTCAGTATATACTGCTGCAATGCCTTTCTCCAGAAAAGTAATCCAATTTAATAGCACAAAAATTAGAACATCTCCGTCAAAGAGCTAATATTTCTTTCCCTGTTCTCTCAAACTTAAAAAATATTTTTCACATGATAAAAGAAGTCTCACTTTGCACGAACTTAGCAAAAGCATTCATAGTGTACAACAAATAGCTAATATTAGAATTCGCATGAACCAATGCCTTTGGACTTGGATAGAACTAAACGCCCGTAATGTACAAGCTCGCAGCAAAAACAATATCCCTCTTTATTGCATTAGAAGCAGTTTCCATTTTCTTGTAAAGAGCAGAATTACCCATGATTGCTGCTGCATTTCTGAATTCACGGCATGTTTCGTCCAACCTTACTATCGTCCTGACAATCATGCCTTCAGGAACATCGGTAAGTTCACATATATCAGCAAATGGGGTACCCTGTCAATTCACAAAGCAAGTAGCATTACTGAATCTGCATAATCAAATGGGTTAAATTCATTATGAACCCTAAACCTTGGCTTGATTGTTCATGAGATTAGACATGCTTGATGATTTTGGGTTGTGCTGCTGGCTTCAGGTTTTGTATAGGTTTTATAGTCTATCTTGCAAATTTCTCTTTTTGCCCTGATAATACTGAGAGAAACTTGACTCCGACATTTATTTGTATCTAAGTCCAGCAGGGGAAAGGGGTGACGATTGAGAAGATACATAACATAACGGCTAAAGTCTACATCAACAGCTTCCCAAACATCCTGACGTAAAAAATTAGAACTACAAGTCTGAATATTTTGGTCTCAGAAAATTCGATCAGCTGGGCCAATCTTCTGATTTGCAGGTATTAAAATGTCCCATTCAAAATTCTAGTGGAAGAGAAAGTTGTGAGAGCAGAAGAAAACATGCAAGGATGTTTTGGTATCTTTGATGAATTTAGGTCTAGTCAATTCTTTAGCCAACTCCTAGGACATCCTAATTATCCTTCAATCTTTTATTAGAAACCTCAAAACTCCAAGAAGAGATGCAAGATGAGCCAACCTTGGTGGGAAAAAGTTCAACTTCAGGTTGAGGTGTTTCAAGCACTCATGAATTTTGAGCAATGAACAATAATTCCACTGCTACTTTAAGGCAAAACTTTAAAAATACACAATCTCTGTCATTTTAATTTTGACCCAGAACATATATATAATAAGATAGAGGGGATATATTGTTAATTATCTAACGTATTTATTGTTATCATGATAAGTACAAAAATAAGAACATTTCATAAATTTGACTATAAAATGAATACTAAGGAAATTTTGGAGGTTAAGAAGAAAAAATATGTTGCGTACTTCGAAAAAGATGCAACTTTATTGGATTCTCGTAGGATATGATACTTCCAGTTACTCTCAGATAGACTTCAACACACATCCAAAATATTTACAAAAGAATATTTCAAATAAAAACTCACACTCAACCTCATCGGCACATGTATTAGACGTCTTAACATTAATAAAATGTTAATTATGTGACAGAGGAATATAATTAATTAACATTTCATGAATTTGACTATTGAAAATTTATATCATATATATTTCTAATTACATATTGTTTTACTAGTATGAGATGCACATAGTCCGTAACTATTATACTATTTTTTCTTTAATCTAAATAAAATTATATGTGTTTTAGTTAACATATCCAAGGCGTATCTTATAATTTTTCATTTTTCTGTATCCGTGTACTATTTCATATTGTATCAGTATCCACACAGCCATGGCCATACAACATAGGAGATGTGTGAGAGGCGAAACAGAGAAAAGAGAAATAAAGCTTACATGCAGCTCAAAAGGAATGCAAGGACACCAACTCTACAATAGTCAAATTTTAAGAAGAGGTTAAAGTAATAGACAAGAAAAGACATACCCACGTTGTCCCCTCTTCAATTATATATATAGCACATATTATTATGTACTTAAATATCATTTATAGCCTAATAAATATGTAACCATAAATATATTAGTGGGAAACTAATGCACCTACAACTTCAATCATCCAATGGGAAACAGGTAGAAAAACTTAAGGCAATAAAAATCCGAACCTAAAAATCGAATTTGTAAGTCAAGCATGAGCTTGAATTTTTTTCGGAACTTCTGCTTGACCTTGCCTTATTGGCACTCATACCGAAATATATTCCTACTTTTGTGCAATTCATCAACAGCATCCCAAGCTTCCATTTCAGGGTGGTCTTTGAAACAAATTCAACCTAAACTAAAATGACATGCAAAAGGCGAAACCAGACGTTGGGATTAGGAGCCAGGGAAGGGAGGAAGCAAAGGGAAAAGAAAGAATACCTTTGCCCATTCATATACAACTTCAACTAGACCAAACTTAAGATTCTCTTGGGCATATTCCTGAGGATCAACCTGCAATTTGAATTTTGCCTGAAGCTCTCCAAGTCTTATTGCCGTATCGTACAATCTGAAAATACAGGGCACATATTTAATTAATTATTTATCCCTTGAAATAAATTAGAAAAAATTACAAAACAAAAACCTTTAAAAATAAAATTTTGCATCCAAAGAACCCATTCCACAAACTTTATGTTTCAAAACCCCAACTGTTAAACTTTACCCCACATTTTGATGAAATTACCTTAACTACTTACATTAATAAATTATGTCAACTTACAATTAAAAATCTCATTTATTACACAAAACTTCTACAAGAAATTATCTATGAACTTTGATAATCCAATTTTAAAAATTAAAGTCATCTTTAAAATAATTCAAATCTCTAAAGTTTCAAGAAATTATTTTTTTCCAAAAACTTAAATCTATTAGAATTAAAACCATCTCTGATACAAATCAATCAGGACAACCTAAAGAAAAAGTTTCTATGGGAAACAAATTATTCCTTAATCCAATAAGTCAAAGGTAATTTTGTAAAAAATCAACTATGGGCTTTTCATAATGAAAAGTTGAAGAAATGAATTCTCTACATTGGAAAAATTTGTGGGTTTCATGGACAGTTTAGCTTGAGGTAATAGTAATTTTCCAATATAAGAGCAATTAAGTTTGTGATATAAGTAATCTAACTCAACACACCAGCAAAAAGGTAAAATTTTTTCAAAAACTTTGGTGAAGTGAGTTTAAACAAATCTAATTTAGCAGAAACAATCCAATCACATTATATCCTTCAAAAGCAAACAACGACCAAAATAATTTTGGATTGGAACACTAACACTATGTTTGGACCTTGGACTTTAATAAGATATGTTTGGTTGCAAAGGAAAAAGTGATGGCTATGTTTTATACAAACATGATTATGGTATGCATTGCGATATCTATTTCAATGCTTTTCTGACAAGACAGTTAAACTAGAAACAGTACTTCAACTATGAGGAAGGCAATGTCGAAATACCCATTCCTGTGGGTACTTCTCATTTTCCTCACCTTTTGTGAGGAAAATTAGATTTCCACAATTACTTAAAATTTTCCCTCAAATTTTGTTTTTGAGAGAACTTTCCATGCCAACCAGAGAACCAAAATTATTTTCCTATACATTTTCTTTCCCACACCAAATCCTTGTACCAGAACAAGGTGTTATTTTTCCATGCTTTCTTCCTCTGCTTCATTTTCCAACTCAAACCTTTGATCTTAACACGGTGTAAAGAACTATTTGGAATGTTTCAACAACATTCCTACAGAAAATTGCTGATGAAGTTTGTTAGCATTTTAAACCAAGGCATCTTACCTACTGAAGCAACAATTAGTAGGAACAATAAACACAAAAAAATTAACTGTTTCTTTATTTCCCCTTAACAGGTATCGTATTATCAAGATTGTTGCATTCCTTAACAAGCTTCAGGTTTTGTCAAGGAAATCGTTTGAGATAACAGAAAGCTAATGTAAGGAAATGCAATAAAATATATAAATCATAATACTAGGTATAATAAACAAAAAGAAAAACGACAAAACTGACAAAGCACATGTCATGAAAATGTCAGCAAAGATTATTGTGAAAACTTCAGACATACAATATCCATGAAACACTTTGCGAGTATATGCAAAAAGTGAGCTGTTGAAAAATTAGGATACCTCTTTTTAGCTTGAGAGAGCTTTGGTGTAAGAGAAGGTTCAGAAGTGCTCTTCTGCTGAAAGACAAAGGCGGACATTATTGCCACAGCTTCTTCTGGTTCCAAATCATTCAGTTGATTCTCAAATAAGCACTCTGTACATATCAACTCCTCCCCGGAATTCATTTCACAGGCAACACGACCTTTAACTTGCACTACAAGATCAGAATCTATACATCCAATTTCCTTCAAAACATCAATCTACATTGACAGGACTAGTGTGTTAAATAAAATCATTAGGATTGACATAAATACTAAAGTAAGCAACCCAAACTAGTGTATCAGTTGCTCAGAAAAGTATTGATACGGAGAGATGAACCCACTTACCCGACCCTGGAAGTCGGGCATCTGCTGAAGTGCTTCATCTGACATTTGAAATTTAAGAGCATTCACTTCCTCCCTATGTCGTTTCAATTCCCGAGCTAAAATAATGTTTTCCTCCAGTTTGACACAACCATGGCACTTACTTTGTGCCATCTTCTGCAATAAGTTAGTCCATTTGTAATAATCTTCAACAACCTTTATGTCTCTCAGCTTCAAATCTGCCCAAGGATTTCTATTGTCAAGTAAACCATTTAGGAAACCAGAAAAGAACAGGTGACAACACAGAGTCAACTTGAACAATTACTTGACCGATTTTAGGTGTGGTGCGTTTTTGGCTATACATATATTATCACAAATAAACTGCCAAAGACTCATTAATATAGATGTTTTTTCACAATAATTGGGGTGAAGAAAATACCAATTCAAATTGAAAATAATGTTGCTGAACGGATCAGGTTTATAAACTTTTGCACTTTTTGACCCATTAAATAATATGTAGAAAGATTGATTAGTTGAAAAGTCTGTTTTAAATTGTCAAGTTGGAAATAGTTATTTACCAAAATCTGATTATGAGTTATTAAATGGTAATTCCTAAAGGCCCCGGCGAATTCTTAACTGGAGTTAGAGTTTAGTTCCAGGAGACTGAACAAGATGGCCAACCTAAAGGCTCGGCCCAGTATGAAAGTAGACCTTGTAGAAAAGTGGGTAGGAGAGGAGCCATAACTCAAGCGACCAGCTTGATGCAAACCCACCCCCATTCCATGTAGGTCAGTTGAGTTTGATTCGACCAGATCCACCTAGAGAGGAACCTGCTTATTTTTTAGGTTCTCTTTGGTGTGGGGACATTACAGAAGAGGAAACCAAGACTCTTGCAAGAAGAGGGGGTTACAAAAGTAGAACAGTAGCAGTCCTTCGACGGGATATTAGCTTGGTAGTTCAGAGTCAAAAACAAAGAAGAAGAATATAATGAGGTAAAAGATATTTGGCTGGCCTAGTTGAATCGGAGCAGCTAAAATGGGTACTAAATCGTATTGATACAAAATTCTTTATCTTTAGATTTGCTCATCACAGGAGATATATATAGCAGCATTTGGCTCTGATCTCCATTAAGTCTAACCTAATTATCCATCACAGAACAGTAAATAATCCATATTAGAAACTAAAAAGCATAAGACCGGCTTCATTTGACTGGACACCTAAAGTATGTCATCAACCTGATCGCTAGAAAACCTAGACGAAACTAATAAGCATGAAGTGTTCGTTTTCTCCCAAAAGACAATATTTCTAATTAGAGTAGATGCTAAATGCTTCATTATATATTGAGAAATCAACGATATAAATATAGTTTAATAGGATGACTGCATTTGGACACCATCAAGAGATTGAACCAATATCTACATCCTTAAACATTCTCTCCATTCATTTTCATTTAATTTGTCTTTCATCTTACCAAGAGGTTCAGCTTCAAGATTCATTAATCACCTTTCATTTCCCCTATGGCATTTCAAGTCTTCATATCTCTCATCTACTCTCCATAGAAAGAATCAGAAGAATATAGTAAATTAGTTCAGGGAGCCTTAGCTTCAGGTTATTTTAGAGTCAGATTTGGGTGTTAGTGTGAAATCAGAATAGGTCACCCATTAGAATACCAAGTCCGAAGTGCAATATGGACAAATTGATACACGTGTTGGAGTGACCTCTTTGGTTAGATTCATTGATTTCATGTTTCAGAGCAGGAAAATGTGGGTTCGGTCCCAGATCCTACCAAGGTAAACGGGGCAAATCTCAAGTTTGTCAACCCCGCTCCAGAATCCAGACCTGCCCCACGTCCATTCTTAAGTAAAACTATGTTGGCTCGGGGTATTGACAATCACAGAGAGGCTTGAGCTTGATCAGCCCTGAAAAAGCAAGGTTGGTAAAACTTAACCTGAGCTCAAAAAAAAAAGACTCTAGTACTAGCAGCCTTACTTAACCGGGCTCGCCAGGCTTTTGAGCTAGCTTGGCTGACATGCAAGCACGCGAGCCCTTTGAGATAGCTTCACTGACATGCAAGCATAGCCCATAGAATAAACGAGTCATCAGTGATGACATCAATTTAAGTAGCTCAATAGCTATACTCTTTAGCTGTCACGAGAATTCATAATTTTCCCTATTTAACTCCTGGATTTGGAGACTTTTAACATGCTGTTAAGAGAACAATGAGTCTTCGCATTGGCCATGTGGCCCAAGAATTCATTTATTAACTCACCAAACAAACCAATTATAGACGTAAATGCGAAGTAGTATTTTGCATACCTTTCACAGGATCCAGAGCTGGCGGATACTTATTTCCATCAGACTTCAGAGTCAACAACTGCTGCACTGTATTTGAATAGGCACCAGCACTAACATCTTCAAGTAGCCGAACTTGATCTATCCTTATTTTGCAGTTACATATCGATAAGAACTCATTATTCTCAACCCCTCTAACCTCATAATTCACTCCTGCAGCAGAACCACGGTGAGGTAATTTTATATTGACAATACCAGATCCTCTGCGGGATGTGACTGAAGAATAATAATCGTCTTCCAAGCCACGTTTTGATTTTGGTACTAATACTTGGAAATCAGCACTGTTTTTCTCTCTACCATCGGATGAAGTCTTCAACATTGAAGGCAATTCAGGAGCCAGCACCAAGACTATGTATTGCTTATAATTAGCTGAAGGCGATTTCACAATGACTCCTAGTAAGTGATCTTGGGCCTGCAAATCATAAAAAGACAAACATTGAAGATCCATTCTTGTCCTCGTACTTTATGCAAAGTGTAGACAGAAATAAAAAAGTAATGAAGATGAATTGATATCTAGTCTACTCAACTGAACGGAACAAGGCCTTGAATAATGTAGGACTTTAATATCCCACGAATCTAAAAGTTTCTATCCTTTCATTTAACCACAAGAATTGACTTCATAATCTCAAAAAATGACAACAAAAGAGTATCAGTCATATATGAGAATAAAATACTTATAAATATTTAATCAGATTTTTTTATCAAAGAATTTGCTAGTATTAACTTACCCTTTTCTTTTAATATTTTCCCTTTCCTCAATAATGTCTGAGGTCCAAACAGAAACCTAAGTATTTCAAATTCATCATTTATTGTCCATCTTCCCAAATGAAACAGTCCCATTTATTATAGTGTTTCATGCATGCATATCTATAGATTATAGTCCTTAATGTAAACTCACCAGTTGTGCTTTCACCACAACCACCCTTCCCGGTGTCAGATATTGTTGGGAAACTGGGGACAGCATGATTCCCTCTGTGATCTTGTTGCTATACCTTTCAGCCTCTGAGTACATCTCGTAATAATCCTCTATTTCTGGTTCGCCCTTTATGCATCTACATACACAGTGAAAAAGAAATCACCATACTCCCTGAAAGTAACTCAAACATCACTGGTAGCTTGGAATTTTGGGGCATTAGCCATTCATTATAAAAAAGATGTTTACGAGTTCCGGTGGCAGAGGTAAGGACCATATGAACTGAATGAAACAATATATCAAGAGTAGCAACTTGGATTTCGTAATGATCTAGTAAGAGTTGCAAAGCTGATTTGGAGATTTAGATATTATGGAGTTACAAATGAGAAACTATTGCAAAGGAAGCAAAACTTGAGAAACAATTCAGTTGACAAAATCTGTTAATCCTATATGCAAAATGTAGTCTTATAGACAAGTGCATAGAAAGACAAATAAAATATATAATTAATCTCAATTCAAAGTATTTGCAACTTCACTAAAGTATGAATGCATTGCATAAGTACTTTTAAACCATTCAAAGTAAACATGGATCTCATACCAGTTTGAAATAGTTCTTAAAACACAATTTCTTTGAAACTCGAACTTTCTGCCATTGAAAAATGTAGGAATCTTAAAAAGCGCCTCATCTCAGAAATATATTTCCTCTTCTAAATGCTAAAAACAATTCTCTAACTTCATCTAATACATAGAAATAATGACTTTTGTTCATTGCATGAAGTTTAAGTCAAATTGGAGACAATAAGCTACATGTCTAGAATGAACAAAGGTTAGCAACTCCTTTTCCGAGTATACACCTTTTATAAGCACAACAAGGTAAGTATTATTTACTCTGACAATAATTAGTTGACATATCAAGAGATGCTCAGAGAACTTCAACGCTGATTTTTTCAAGGCATGAATTTGATCAAAATCTACTGAATGCTAACTATAATGAACTAAAATATAGATAGAATTTATATCACTACACCTAAGGCCAATTTGATATCTTGATTTAACCAGACAAAATGAAACAAGTAGCACATACTTAAAGACCAAGCAGATGCTCTTAAATATGGAGTTAGCATGTTTAGAAATGAGAATATCGACAGCAGGTATAGAGATAGCTTCGCACTGGACTACAATGGATTGATGGATATGGGACCATTAATAGGTTTCCCAACATGATGCATGTTTCTGACTAAATGCAGATTATGCACCTGAAACTGCATGGGTAGCAATTCCGTTCTACTCATATTATCAACTAAAGAAGATAATAGATCAATTTCAATGAACAATAAGGTTTCGACCAAGAAACAAAAACAAGATAACTCCATCCTCCAAATGAATGACATATGAGGCAAAAGACTAACACGAGATCACATAAAACAAAACAAAAAGTTTGAGACAGCACCAGGGTTTTCTCCCACCAACAATCATTAACTCACAAGGATCAGTCAACGATATCAGATGATATGGACTTTCATATGGATATTCTTTCTTCTTGGCGATAAAACAACCCATAAAGTCTCAACTATATGGTAACTATTCCTTAAACCTAAAATGTATAAGGTCGCGAGTCAGTCTGTAACTGTACAGGCATCAGCAGGCTCCTCTATTTCATGTGTTATCTCTGCATCATCATCCATCATGTGTTGATATAATCATAAAGTAATCCACAAACTACTTAAAGTTGTCTGTCATCATTTTTGTTGTTGTTAGCTTTATTAGTTTACTAGCTCACCTTGGATTATTCATCCTTTTGCATCCATGCAGATCTTTTAGGTGATAAAAATTTCTTTGCTCAGCAACTTTAGTAAACTAAAAATTTGGCATCTAAACACCAAGGGATATACTGAACCAAGTAAGCCATATCTTTCTTCGATAATAGAGATAGGAAGGCTATAGGGTATTTCTTGGAGGTTAGTTGGTCTGTTAGACAAGAGTAAGACGCAAAGTACTAGATAAAGTGCTGAAAGTTCAAATGTATAGATAGGCTAGAGAATATGTTAAAAGACTCTCAGAACTCAAAATCTATGAGTTCGGCATGTCTCGATGCTGCAGCAATAGCTTCCCAAGAAATGCTATATTGCAATACACAAAACCAATGTACCCTAAATTACTGATGTATGCAATGACATTGGCCAAGAATATTAGTGACATAAAAAGAAAAAGTCTAAGGGAAATAACAATCTGAGTTTTAGAGTAGGACCCAAGTTCTTCATTGAGGAATAACCACACCAACTGAAAGCAGCTTAGAAACATTCATGATTCTCAAGAAACCATTTAATATCAGCAAAGCTCAACTCTTCAAAGCAGGGAGCTATTCAAGGAGCATGCTAACTAGTTTATATCATTCAAACTGCTATATGAAAGTACGTTCTTCTATGCTTACTCAATATTTTTTCTAGGTTGAGCAAGCTTTCGCATCAGAAGTTGTTCTTTCTCTGGAAGTTTCTTCTGAGCATGAAATTCTGCAAAACTTCTTTTGAGCATGTCTTCCACCTGCAGTGACATTGCCAAGAGCACCAGGAAGATGAATACAAAATTTAACAAAGCTAACTTAGTCGAGTAAACTAATATCATAATATAGATGGTAACATGAAATCAGCATCCATTTGCTCACTAAAGTGCATCACAACAAATCACCATGTGCCCTTACATGCATAATTCGTTTATATATATAAAAAAAAAAAGAAAAAGAACAACCAGAGAAATAAATAAATCAATAATGAATATACGGTAATTCCTGAAAGTAAAAGCATGTTCCTTAAGTCAGCAATGTTCTGAATGCTGAACTTCACTGCAGCTCAGTTTAGATAGTCAGCGGGTATTAAGTTAGCAGAAGATATAACAAGATTGAATGCAGACAAACCTAACTCCACTGAAAGTTCAGAAAAAACTAAAAGGTTTATCTCTTTTAGGTAACAATCATTGCTGCTCATTCCCTTGCCATCATCTTTCCCCTTATTTTTGATGGTGCAAATTTTTTGGGATGATGATGAAAGATGAAAGCTTCTTTTTATCTTTTTAGCAATGGTTTTCCTGGTATGACAGTCCGTGGAGGTCCTGCAATGCGGGGGGTCAACAAACGTGTTGTCAGCAAGCATGGTGGCTGCTGGTTTGGTGCAGACAAGCATCAGAACAATGAGAGAGATGAGTGTGAGACTGGCACAAGGTGTGGTTAGTAGTGAGCCGCTGTGATCGACATCACAACATCTTGGTTTCACAGCTGAACTAATCATTTTCACTATGCATACCTATCGCTTCACTTGGTAGACTAGCTGCTGTGTTCCATCATTTTGAACATTACCCAAGAATTCTTTTCCCATGTTACAAAACTCTCTTGTTTTCTTCCAAAACCATACCATCAGAAAATCAAGCTTCCTTGACCAATTGGATAGCTCAACCAAAACGCAATAACAGCTATGGAATGGACTTTAGCATCAGATATAGCCTGATGCTAAAAGATCTTGCCTATGTCTGCTTGCTGCACCAGAGGAATAGGTAGATTGGAGCTGGGGAAAGTACTTTGAACAACAGAGATTCAGATAATAAATATCACTGTGGAAGAGCTATACTATTTAAAGAATGGCAGTCAGTGCCGCTTGACTGGCTGCTACAACCAAGTGTTTGAATTCGGAATATAAGCAGGCATAAGTGTGTACTGGCTAAGATGTTCATGAATATAATTTCCTAATTGCTCTTCAACTTGGGCCTTTTTAAATAGGGGTCATTGCTTCAGTTCTAGACGAATGCTCCAACTTCGCGCATTTAAATTATATTATAAACTGTCTAGCATCTATTGCAGTGCAGAAAACCTCTTTTCTCTAGTAAGTCAGAGCAATTTATACCTTTAATTCTTCAACACGAAGCAGATGCAAGATCATAATATAGGTGAGTCGAAACTGAGATTCAAGCCGAGTTGCACTACCAACTATAACATGTTTCAAATCCTTCTCTTCAGGAATTTCATCACGGCACAGAACAACAACCGTACCAATTTTATCAAGTCCTCTCCTGCCCGCACGACCAGCCATCTGGGTATATTCACCGGGCAGTAATCCCCGAAATTCTTTGCCATCAAATTTCCTTAAAGAATCAAAGACAACCTGCCGAAGCACAAGAGAGAGTCATTTAGACATAAAAGAGTAGAGCATATTTGCTAACATCTTAAACCTAATTCCGAAAACATTATTGCAAGATCATTGCTGTCGACTACTATTTATCTTATGAAAGATCATCTATGCTTGTAAACAAACAAGGGTGCATCCAGCCACAAAATATGTCATACTATCAATTAATAACCTTGTGAAGAGGATATTGGGATCAAATTGGCAGATGAATCAGCTTGTAAGGCTGCAAGATGAGGAGACATGGAAGTTTCAACTCAGTACTTTATGTTGCACGAACGAAGTGAATCGTTCCACTAACATTCTGTGAATTTCAGGAATTTTTATAGGTAAGGACAAAGATAAGGATCAAGGACTGACAGTTTCAGGGAGTTGTACTGCTATTAAAATAATCTCTTCAACAGTATTTTTGTATATAGAATTGGAAGATTTTTAATACAACTGACACAAATAGCAAAAAGCAAACTTTTCATAGAAATGATAATGATATAAAAACATATAAGCAATACTTATAAAATTTGTCAAAGCTCGGCAAACTGTTCCTTCATACCATAGGATTCATCAATTCAACTTTATATCAAATTTTCTACAGTGCCTCGTGTATTTTGATAATTGTAAGGTAGTCATTTTCCATCTTGTTCTAATTCTATTTTCACCAAATAAATGGCTTGAAATTAGAGTTAATTTACATTATAACAAGACGGTGAATCAATCGATTAATTAGAGATCAATTAGAGTGAATCAGACATCCGAGGCATATTTATACATTGAGCTTAGTTGATGAGGGGATCATTAAATTAACTCTAGTGGCCAACCCATATGAAAAGATATAAGTACAGAAAGGGCCTTCATGTATGTCCAAAGGGTCCCAGCTCCCCTTCTCCCTACGAAAATCTGTCTAAGGAAGGACGATTACCACTGTTGAGGAGCAAAATGGTCTCTACTATCTATCAAGTCTTGACTCTCTCAAAATCTAATAGATCTACTATCTTCTCTATATTTCCAATATAAATGTTGAACTCTGGCACAATAGACTAGGTCATCCAAGAAGAAGTTATTTGAAATACTTATATCCTCAAATTCTTCATCAATTGATTCCCTTTTCTCATTGTGATCGATGTGTTTATCTAAAGCAATCTCAAGCAGATCATCCTGTTAACTGGTACGAACAGTCTAACTCATTTCATCTTATTTCCAGAATGCAGTGTCAATCTGAATTTCATAGTTTAAGTAGGGGATGTTGTTTAGTGATATTTATGAACGACCATATTCAAGCTTGTTGAGTTTCCCTAATTATAGATAAGTCATAAGTGATCCTAGTGAAAGAAAAGTAAGAAGTCACCACCACTTTTAAACATTCCAATACTTTTTAGCACCCATGTCTTTTTAAATTTCCCATTCATATTCTTCGCAGACATTCTACGAGGAAGTGCTTTTCTCATGAACTAAACCAATATCTTGTAGAACATGTATGGTATCTTCACAAAAGCTTATGTGCCTATACCCCCAACAAAATGGAGTTGGAGATGGAGAAGACATTCACTTCTGGTTTCCAGCTCTTTCATGTTGCTTGTCATGTACCACATTCTTTTCGGAAAGAAGCCATTCTTACGTCAGCTTATCTCATGAACCACCTCAATCTGAATTTCTATGGTACCGTACTTCTCTTGCTGACTGATTGTCCAATTTTCTCTCTTCTCAAGTCCACAACACCCTCCAACTCCATGTCTTGGGTGCGTAGTCTTTCTTCATAATGTTCAACCTAACTGGAGCAAACATACTTTATCTTCTCCCTTTATTTTAGAACCAAGCACAAAAAATAAATATGCAATTAATAAACAATATCCTTCATTACCTACTAGAAACAAAAGCAAGTACTTGAAAATTCAAACTCGTAATGTGTTTGCTGTGCAGAAAATCTTCTGAGGAAAGTGATTATACATCATTAATTAAAGCCGTCTTTTTCACAACTTACCGTCCTAGCTGGAGCATTCACTCCCATCGCAAATGTCTCCGTTGAGAACAGAATCTACACATGGCACAATGAGTACAAACATTAGAAGACCCAGAGAGAGAAGATAATACATGCATGAAGTCTGAAGATATGCCTATATATCAAAATACAATAGCTTGAAAAAAATTGATAAAAGTAAAGGAAATTCGGCAGAGTATACGTAAACAACTGAAAACCTACCAGATTTGGCATCTGTTCTTTTTCAAAAAAAAAGGCACCAAGGCTTAAATGGGAGGTTAGGTGGAGCCCTATCCGTGTATTAAATATCAAACCATAATCAGTATATGTAGTTTCAGGAAAACGAAAAAGGAAATGCAGATATTAGAATAATAAATGCTACTCCTACATTTTTCTAATTCGTTTAGCTTTTATTTGGATAAAAAATTACATTGTGAAAAAACAAAAGAAAACGTTTTCTTCTGTTAGGTTTTCCAGGAAACACAAAGGGAACGCTGTAAATATACTGACACATTACATTAGTTTTCTTTTCCTTCTATACATATACTTGCACAATAAATTAATTTTCCCTAACTCCTGATATTCAACTACATAAAATTTTTCTCATAATGTGTTCTTTTTGGTTTTCATTCTCAAAATATTTTTAGAATGCCTAGGAAAATGTCCAGAAAAGATACCCTCTATTTTCATTTGAGAATGAAAATGTATTTGGAAGAATTGTTTCTGAAAAAAGAATTTTGTTTGAATATCAAATTCTGTCAAATTTGATGTGTTGTTATTCTTGTATCACTTTAAGACGGGTTAATCGAATGCTAAAGGTGCCAACAAATTGGTTATGTCCTAATCAAATAAAAATAAACTGATAATAACTATGGGAATAATGAGCATTTAAGTGTTGCTGTAATAGCTAATTTATTTTAAAAGAGAGAAAAAAGTGTGTATTCAACGAACAAGAATGGCAATACTTGGTTTATTGGAAAAATGGGATATTTCCAAAATGAGTTTCAATTTTTGAGAGTATTTTCAAAAGATGGTATAGAGATAAATTCAATTCCATTCTTTTCACTGTTAGGACTTGGATTTTTGTCCAAAAACTAAACAAAGCCCTTATTTCTCTGCAAAGGAAAATAACAAGCTCTACTGCCATCAAACTATTCAGTACAAGTCCCATCATAAAAATGAAAAATCTAGTCAAGAATTTTCAGGCACGAGGACGTCACACACAAACATATTTTTATAGGTATGTGTGTACGTATTTACTTAATATATTAAAATATAGCCATGCAAAAGAAACAGCATCCTAAAGTTTTCAAGAATTACAATATTTTCCATATTAACTTTATTTCATATACCCTGGATCCAGTTGACTCTAACTCCCAGAACACGAGATCATGCAAAGCCGAGACATGGATTTCCATATAGACCTATGAACAAGCTGCAAAAAGCTTTTCTATCCAAAATTAAGACAGATTAACAACTTTACCTTGACTACACCACGACAAAAAAGCATTTCGACAACTTCCTTGACAATTGGAAGAAGCCCTGCATGGTGTACACCAATTCCTCTCCTGAGAAGTCCCTGAACTCTAACAACCTGTAAGAACATGCACATCAGATTCCGACATCCCCAACAGTGTTGCAACTAATAAAATTTGAGTACAACACCTGTGGCAGATTTCTGTCTGATCCTTTGAGCCTTGAAAATGCTTTATCACAAAAGACACGAATTTCACTTTTCTCAGAGCTAGTTGTGAGGTCAGTCCCAGTCAAGTTGTCAGCTGATTTATCACAGCGGTTCTTCGAAAAGCAGAATATAACCACCTATAGACACAAGTCAACCATTAAGCTTCTTAGTTCCCAACAAAAAAGCAAAATGAATTCATGTCATAGTCTCACCTACAAAAAGTATTGAACATTAAATAGTCTCTACATACACACTTAAGGCATAGTTAAAAGTTATTCTATGAATGTAACTTATAACACATACAGGTAACAGAGATCTCTTTGAGAGCTTATTTATAAGCGACAACCATATGGAAGCTTCTGATCTCCTCGAACCCCAATTGTTACTACCACTGGTTTGAGTCCCCCGATTAGCCCCAGAGGAGTCTATCATGTTCTGGAATCCAGAATGCTTGTTCTGTTTTGCATGAAAAGAATTTTCACGTCTCTGATTCCTGGTTCTATCATTGGATGCTGTCCCCCCAGAATGAGATCCTGTGCCAGTCACCGTGACTGAGTTCTTCTTCTTGTGTGCATCTTTGGCAGCTTTTAACCCCTGAGGGATAATCTTTTCATTTTCACAAATTTTATAAAGCTCTCCGGAGTAGAAAAGGCAGTGCTCCAGGGGTACTGGTCTTTTGGTTGTCCTGTTTCAAGAAAAATGCAGTATTATAAATGAAAGCTAATAAGTTCCATCCTCGGAATAATAGGGTTAGTTGCAGTACTCTCTTAATGTTTGTCTGATATACAGGCACCTCGTATGTGGTGTGTCCAACTGCACTTACCTCCCATGAGGTTTGACAACGATTTTCAAATTTCCCTTCTATTATGAAGTTATAACAGAAGACATTAGCAAAAAGACATAGCGAATATCCAATTTTCCACTCAGCATTACTGTTTTGCATGAATGGTAATCTCAAACACCTGACTTTTTATCCAAAATTACAGTAACTTTGAAGTTTGTGCAATATACAAAACATTCTATTGCCTTTAACATTAGTTACTCATCATTAAACTTTTGAAATAATACTATATTATGTAATAAGGACACTTCAGAAAATTGTAAATTTCGCTTTTACTTGTAAAAAGTTGAGAAAACTCATAGTGTATGCATAATAATTGTCAATATTCTTTAATCACATTATCAGGACCAAGCAGGCACACGTACTTCTTTTCTATAACCTTAGATACTTTTTAAATACCTTCTTATTTTTATACTACAAAATTTGAAGAAAAAGAAAGAAGCATTCCATGTTCTTGAAATTAACAGATAAAAGTAAATGAAAAATATATCTAGTTGTAATTCATCTTGTTCTCCTATTTCCACAACTTAAACTCAAGACGGCACCATCACTTAAGTTATCCTTATTGGCGTTATCAATCAGCTTCCCTGAGCAGGTAGGAGGGAAGAAGAAGTGGAGTAGTCAATCTAAATTTGATTTTGCATTCAACTAGATTGTTACAGCCCAAATTATTTAGACATTTGATTTTATATGTTAATGCATGAGTGAAGGATAAAAATGCATTCACTTATTGGTGTGTATTTCTTTTGGATTTTTCTTAGACAAACTACAAGAGGTCTATTTATAAATTGGATAACCCTAGTGGCATGGAGGTTGTAATTCGGAAGACCACAGGAAAGGACCCTGTACTGAAAAAACCTCGAGAGAAATTTGTGTACATTTTGACATAGGGTAAATGACGCTTTCATTCAAAATCATTATTTTTTTTTTCTTCCTGTAGAAGTTTGTTTCATTGAAGGTAAATTTAATCAACCACAGGTGAGGTGCTTATATATTGGACAAACTTCAATGGAACTTCAACTAACCCTTATAAGTATAGAGGTTTCCCCTTAAGCACGCTAAATACGCAGTCATATAAAAATATAAACTAGTGGATTTTTAAATTTCATCTCAATAAAATGCAACTAACCCAGTAACACGAATTTGCTTTTGCTTTGTCCTACCAATCCAATCAGCAAATTCAATTGTGTTTGGTACCTACATAAAAGAAAAGATATTAAACATTGTAAAAGAATAGATAACTGGCATTGAAATAGAGGAAGAGCACCTTGTACAACCTGACAACATATCGTTGTAAGAAAACTAAAATGCTAAACAGAAAACATTTTATATCATAAATTAATTATCCTAAGAAATTGACATTATTGAACAATATTATGATTGAAATTGTTGTCATCATATTTCTTGGAAACAACAGTTTGAATATGTTGTTTCATTGCTCATCCTTCACAAGAGCCCTCAGGCTCAATCCAACACCAGATCTGAGCAGTAAAGTTTGCAGTAAATCAAATTTTCAATTAAATTATTTAAATGATTAGTTGGCAAAATTAAAAATAACACCGGAATTCATCCTTAGTCTGAAATAGTTTGTGCATAAGCAAAAAGTTGGATGCTATTGAACAATATCAAGATTCCCATTAATGTTTCATGGTTCTGGAACGAGTCACAAATGATGGAGAGGCATGAAAAGATATACGATGTGACAGCAACAGCTGACAACAAACAAGTTTGCATTTAGCTTACTACAAATATTTGAAGTATTTTCTGCCATGCATTCACCATGACTAGATGATTTGTGACAGGAAAACGTTCAGTCATCACTTAACCTTTTAAAAAGCAAAAACAGGCATGTAAAAATGGAATTCCCCAGGTAGAAGGAAAAGAAAAACCTTGGCAAGGTTTAGGCAAAAGCTCAAAAGTGCTAAGAGGAGCAGGCAAGAAAATCTAAACGCACTGCTACTTACCAAATAGAGATACATAAAACAACTTATCTTGTACCAAATATGTTGATCATGTAATAAAGCATGCACCAGCATTGTCGCTAGTCCTACTAGTTAAAGTCTATAATGGACTGCGTAGGATACCATACTGCGGCATTTTACAAAGAAGGTAGCATATGGCATCAATAGAACATATTCAAATCCGAAGTTTCCTTAAGCTACATTAGCTTCAATTTATCTGTGGCAGGAACATATATCTGTGCACCACCCGGCCTATGAAAATGTTTCCACCCCCTATGCACAACCAGTATGATTGGAAAACATTTTAGTATTAAGGCATGAGAATGAGTGGTAGACTCAAATTCAAATATGCATATGGCCTGATTTATTTTGGTCATAAGCAATGAACTTAACAAAACTCTCCACAAAACAAGAGTAAAGTAGATAGCAGCGGAAGAAAGTTAACCATTAACCCAAAAGACAACTTTAGAGAATAACATCAATTTTCAGTAATAACCAATATGATTCAGAATTGATACATACCGTGGCTGAAAGTAGCACGAAATTGATATGCCTAGGAAGCATGATGATAACTTCTTCCCAAACCACACCTCTTTCGACATCATTAACATAATGCACTTCATCAAATATAACCTATCTTTCCACACACAATACAGAGTAAAACAAAGAGTCTCAGAATTATAGCCACAGGCAGAAGCGATGTAAAACTGAATATATGTAAGACCAGATGTTGCAAGAAGAAAATAAATGCCAATAGAGAAATCTGACCCATTCTATGTCGCGTATGATATCAGCACCCCTATAGAGCATTGATCTTAATATTTCAGTGGTCATGATGAGACAGGAGGCCTCGGGCCTCAAGCTAACATCACCAGTGAGCAGGCCAACATCAAATTTTCCACAAAAATCTCTGTACTTCTGATTGCTGATGGTCTTAATAGGAGCAGTATATACAGCTCTTGTGCAGTGCTGCATTTGATCAAAGCTTTATCATAAATTATGATGCATAAAGTTCACAGACCATAAAACCAATATATTCAAGTTCAGGAATATTTCTATACAAAGCTTCTAATAGAGGTACAAGTGAGGAATGCACATACAATCTAATTACTAAACATACACAGACATCAAAAAACCAGTAACTCACTTTTGAAGCCAGAGCAAATGCATATTCTGCGACAACTGTCTTTCCAGCTGATGTATGAGCTGCCACAAAAACAGAATCCCCTCTTTCAAGATAAAATATGGCCTGTGATTAGTTCAAAGAAAACTTAGTCCAGTAACATGATTAAGTAGTCAATCCAGAATATTTCAGAAAAATAATGGAATACCCATGTTAAATGTATACCCAAAGGCAATATCAGTAGAATTCTCAGATTTTCACTTAAAAGTAGCTATACTGAAGAAAATCAAATGAATTTATGATAATCAATGTAACCATCTTCACCTTAAGTGGACTTACATTTTGACCCATTAACCCCAGCTCCCACAAGAATGTCAGCAGAAAATGTACCCCCTCATTCATGTCATTATCATGATTCCTCATATTATAATCTTTACAACTAAAGTAATTCAATTTTGCGCTAATTGAACAAAACCAAAGTATGTCAACATTAACATAGCAATGTCCAATACCTCCTTTTGGAAAGGATCAAGTTCGAAAGGAAAATTAAGCGCCATATCAGGAACAAGTTCATGGAACCGTTCTGCAATTCCTTCACTGCCACCACTAAGAGCCCAACCCTAAGAAGAAACCATTTGACTTAGCATCATTCATCAAGGAATAACTAAATGATTGATAACTTGTATAAAAATTTCAAGCATGTAATTATCAGTTGATCTACATCTTGAGAAACTGTGAAGTGTGACTGAATTGTGAGAGAAATTTGCTATATTTACGAATGATCTTTATGATATAAAATTATATTTTGCACCACTTTATATAACTTACTTGCTTGTCTCCTGTGAAATATGCGTAACTATTTTTAAAGTTAAATTTTATTATACTCCCACCAGCAGAAAGTTCAATTGATACAATTAAGTAATCAATTGAATTATGTTTCTTATAGCAATAATAAATAATTTCGTCAATTTTCCAAAAGATGAAGTGAATAAAACACAAAATCATCAAAGATTAATATGATAAGTCACTCAAAAAACATGAAAAAGTTTGACCTGGTACTACAGCAATGGGGGCAATTATTTTTTAGCAGAAGTATTTTTTAACTCTAATTCTTCATGAAAATTCGATTGAATTGAATTCTTATAGTTTCTAAAAATCTTATGTAGCAAACAGTAAAGCTACTTGGTCCCACCAAAGCTTCATTCCTTCACCAATCGCTGTTGAGACCCATTACCTCTTTCTGCTGTTCCCCGCTGATATTCGTATCTCCATCCAATCTTGGTTTCGAGTCTGGAGAGCCAAGAGACAAAATTTCATCTAGAATTGATTCTTTCTTGATAACATCATCAACTGCATGTAACTCTTCTTCTTTTGTTTTTATTTGAAGAAATTCATGGGCAGACTCCATCTGAGGTTCTGACTCCGGCACATGACCTGAATAAAAGCTGTAACATTGGCCCCATAGAATAAAAATAAACCATATATTGCTATACTACGAGAAATGTTTGGATCACAAGCTTTCAAACTAGATTCATCTATTGTGAAGCTGCAGTTTCATTTGATGGGCTGTTGAAAGTCACGTTTTAAAAAAGAGGAAAGAACAATGGAGAATCTCGAACATAAACCATTTGAAGGAATTATGCAAATGCAAGTCAAAGTTTCAAAAAGTTTCTTATGGCCGCACATGCAGCAAATTTTGCAAGAAGACTAAGAAAATCCTCTTCTAGGAACACAATTTTGTAAAAATTGGCATACGGAATAGCACGCTGAAACGGGAATCTATGATTTATCTCTCCTCGAGTACACGGTTACCAGTGAAATTGGCATACGTCACCAAGCTGCCAACTATATGAAAAATTAATAGAAGAAACACCACCTACACAAGAACTACCAAAAATTCTCTCTCTTCCTATTTTCCTTCCCTCATGTGCCTTATTTCCCTAAAATCACCACATACACGAGTATATTAGTTGCTCCATTCAAAGTTAACGCCCTAGAAGTTCCAAATATGAACAAAGAACCAAACCTTTTTTTAGACCTTTGGTTCAAACTATATCCACACAGCTTCAAAGAAATATATCAACCAAGTTGGATGCTTTAACTAGATGTCAATGATTATAATGTCCAAATTTTATAAAACTGGCAATAATCTAAAAAGTGGATATCGCTTAAACCCAACTCTGAGCGAACAGTTCTTTTATGTTTCTTAATTTGTATATATCTATAGCCTAAGTTGGAAATAATCACTCTGGTCTAGTAAGTAACCAACCATTAAACCTAGAGACCTGATCTTTTCAGTAGAGCAGAAATACAATCTTAGCCAAGCTCAGAGCAAGGGATTTTCCCAGAAAATCACCCCTCATTATAATATATGGAACCACAAAGTTTATCCGTACAGAGCACATACCGTCTTCCATGAAGTTCATGACATCATCTTCCCAAGCTTTGTTGAACAAGTCATCGAACTGCACCGATATCTCGTTCTGCAGTTAATATAAACAGATAACATTAGGAAGATAAAGGAACAATGTTAAATCGCAATTGATTCCCTGTAAATCAGAAAAAAGGAATGAATAATGCCTTAAATGCTAAATATATTGCTTTAACAAATTAATACAGAAAATCATACGAGTACTGCAACTAACCAGATTCACATCTGACGTGCTCTTGTTCAAACTTGTTTCCTCATAAACATTCCACGTGTAAGAATGAGCCTAAAAAAATTTAACGAGGACAAATTTGTGCTAATATTATTGAAGGATGAATAAAAATAAGAAACTTAATGCATTGACTGACACTGGCTCCTTCATTAATGGAGTAAGTAGTGTTACCTCAAGCTGACCTAGATCCAGTCCATCTCTAAAGCCTGGGGGAATGACTTGTGCTGGACCCCCATGGAGAAGCTCAAGTGCCCATTCACCATTGCAAGCACCATCAGGTAGAATCTTCTCTAAAGAATCAGTCTTACCCAGCCCACCTGGGCGAAAGGGACGATTATTGATACTTCCTCTGACAAAATCCTTTGCAGGGCCAACTATACGTGGCAAAGCACCAGAATCCTCAGCCCCTACTGTCAATTCTGATACATCCACCTAGAAGTACAATAAAATCAACTCTGAGATGAGTGTGAAATTTGTTGTCAACAATACAAAATTCAAATGAGTGAAAACTGTGAAGAAACTTGAAATACAGAGAAAGGAGTGCTCTTTACAAATTGAGAACATCACAACATCAGAAACTTTCTCATTTTCTTATGAAAACAACAATGTAGTTTAATGAGTGAATTATGAACTGAACACCATAGACCACCCAATTCAGTTGCCATTACTGTCAATCACAGCATCAAAATCATAGGACATGGAAGATAAACAGAATTAGAAGAATCACGGAGTGGTGGAAAAAACTACGCCATTTCTATGAGTTATATGAATTGATCTAGGAATCTTCTCTTCATAGAAAAGAAACCTAGTCACTTGGATTTGAGTACGGCATGTTTACAGGCTTAACTTAGCACATTATGCATATACCTCTTCAGGTAACATTCCTGAACAACTTCCAAGGCTAACAAGGAATAAATTTGCAAATCAAAATTAAGATCACACCTTAGTCAACTAAAAGGCCTTACAGGTCAAGGAACATGGTTACAATGATTGTATAGATTTTAGCTTAGGCTTTGTATTCTTCATTTGATGGTACATTTATAACATTTCATCTCCTGTAATTTTGTTTGAAGAGTCTAAGCTTAGAATTCTACTATTATTCGAGTGCTACTGATGTTCTGCCATCTAGGATTACTCTTATAACTAAATAATAGCAGTTCCTACTTTAGAGTCTGAAGCTTGCTTTGAATAAGTCTTCAGGTCTAAGCATTTCGGATAATCTCCTTATTTAACAGGCTTAATAACTACACAGAAGTTTTTTATTGGATCTCTTTTCATCCTTGCAAATATAACATACAATCCCTCCTCTCTTCTTCACTATTTCTTTTCAGGTTCCTCTTAATTCCAAATTCAGCTGATATACCCAGGCCTATTCTCTCTCAGCACTATTGGAACAAATTTAAGCTCCATTGCCGGTCATTGGGTGCTTAAATTACGTATAACTAACGTAGTGATGCACGTAATTCTTTCCCGTTTTGCTGAATGTTCTCCGTGCTTCTTGTGACAAAAAACTATATAGGAGAAACAAACTTGCAGTAAGAGACAACACTTTGTGAAAATTTATGGGCATTCTCCTTTTATAACTCCTCTAATACCTTTTATGTTAAATAGATGGCACGGTTTATAGATATCAAACACAACAGACACTGAGACTGAGAAGTACTCATTATAGTTTCAGGATATTATATGTTAGGCATGCAGTCGTCATATTATATGATAAGCATAAACAATGCCTTTGTCATGCTTTATGAGTTTACATTTTAAAGAGTTTTATAATCAAGCAATGGGGAAGCTCACATTAGGTATTTGGGCAGAAAAGCTCTCTCAGTTTCCTTATAAGCGTGGGTGTCATTCTGTTTTTGAGTACATAATATTCAACCAAAAATAAAGGCATGGCCTCATTTGCAGTTTCTGAACCTTTATGGATCGATTGAACAAAAGAAAGTTAGCCCGACACAGCTTACTACCTGTCATTATCTAACCAGTTGGATTCCTATTTCTGTAATGCAAATCACATGCTATAAAACTTTATTCCATTTTCAGAACTCCCGATATTAGCAAGATATGTCACAAAATAATGAATGATTCTTTACACGAGAAACAGAGAGGATGGAGAAAGCTATCATTTCATACCTCCACCGACTCAGGCTCCCACCTATCCAACGCTGATTTGTATTTGTTCCGCTTTGAAGGCATTTGCCAAGATGGAACAATTACAGTCCGCGGAATTGATGGCTCCAGCTGAATTTCAGCTCTGTCAAACCAGTCAAATTCCCATTGTCTACCAGCTTTCTGCGGAGAAAAAGCATCTTCATCCAACCTGGGAAGTAAATATTTCTCCTTTATATGCTCCTTTATTGTTTCTGGTGTTTCCTTAGGGAATGCTGGCGGCTGTCACACAAACATGCAAATTCAGTACAACAAAGTTCCAAACTAACCTAAATAAACCCGGATTTACAAATTCTATCTTCAAAAGCATCAAACATAAACAAAAAGGAATTATTAAAGAAATAAAACACTTTGAACAGACATATTCAGATGCATAGAGCACAACCCAGAACGCTGTGCTGCCCCAATATATCAAAAGGCAACTAAACCTAATAACATACTATGCTTCCATAGAACTTCAAACAAAAATTAAGAAGCAACCACAATTACGGTTCTCTTCGAACATAATTATTCATTGCATAAAAAAGAAACACTCACGAGAATGAAATCGGGGAGAGAGTGGAGAGGACTGGGGCGTTCAACAGGAGGGAGAGGTTCAATCCGCAGGTGGCCACTGTGCCCGGTGAACCCGACCCGGAAGGAGAGGTCGTTTGCCGCAGGGACCCGGTCCATTTTCTCTAGTTTACTCTTTCTGAGAAACTCATTGGATTCTCTCTATGAAATTGTACTCGCGCGGGTTCGGACTTGGCAGCGAGTGCGAAGAACTACTGGGAACAAGAAATTGCAAAACCACAATAAACCCGGGGGCAGAATGGTCAAACAGAAGGCAATGCTATGGACTTTGGGTGGACATGTAAAATGTTGTCACCTCCCCAATAACTATGCTTTCTTTCTAAGGGTTCATGTGATGGGTTATTTGATTATAGGAAAAAAAAAATAATAATAATAACTAAATTCAATAACTACAAGTTGTTGCGGGGCTACTAAATTATCTTTTTAAATCAAATGATTCGAGATTGTTGGCTAATTGATTTAAATAGAATAGTTGAAAAGAATTCAATAATTGCTCTATATTTGTGTGATCGACGATTTCTGAAATACTTCAAAATAGATCATGCGCTTGCAGTTGAAGCGCATTACATCATCTGTAGTCCATGTTCATGGATTGAAATGTTTTCCATCATGCAAGTAACGGAAATCTCCTTGGACACATGATATCTAACCACTCTTGTATGTTCACTATATGACTTTGTAAGGGGATGTGGATAACATATGAATGGGGCGTGTGCGCATTTTGTTTTGCAGCTGACCGAGCTTGAAAATCATCATCAACTTGCTTGCAATGTTCTTTACACGCTTCCTTTGTGGCATCCTTTGGAGGATTTAGAGGTGGCGTCACATCTAGGACATAAGCACTCTTTTCACATTCAAATTTTAAGATTATGAATCCAATCGACGTAGTGTGTTTATGTGTGTCAAGAATGCTAGCAAGTGTATTTTTCGACAAGTTCAAAATATCCACAACACAATCGAATTGCAGAGAATAAACATTCATTTGTATTTCACATCACATATATAAAATGGTCTTTATTTATAAATATCTTCCACTATTTTATCAAGATTCTACACCATCAAGATGAAAATCAAGAAATCTTATTTCTTAGTTGGCTTGAAACCCAAATAGAATCACCATAACCCCAATATTGTGAGCCTATATGGGGAATTTAAATGGTAAGCAACTTATACTATTCCATCCCTATGGGTTTGTTTACATTTATGTATAAGTTTGGATTATGATATTTATCCAATTGTGTAAATCATTTTCTTTTATGATATCGACTCAATCCGAATCCTACAAGCCCGAGACAACCCTTGATTGGGCTTGATATGAAATCAGACCACATGTGGTCTGAGAAATCCAAATAGAATTCCACAAAGTATTCAATATTTTTACTATTAAAACTTTTTCATCCATCACTCAATCTTATCAAGTAAACAACTTATAATTTGTATTAATTTATCAAATCCTACAACAATCCATTCGAGTCCTGTCAACCATTTATCCAAACCATGAAAGTAAACGAGCCCTTAAGATATTTTGCATTGTCTCTCCCATAGACCTAATAGTATGAGTCATCTATGGTAATCAAATGTCATGCAAGACTTATCATACGCCTGTTTAGGTGGTACAAGAATACGTTACACGAGTCATGACCAATGTAAAGCCTGTCCAACTATAAGCATTAGTAGAAGTCACAACTTTCGGTTACCTAATATATCCCACAAGTTGTAGCTAACAAATCAAGTAGGATAGGCTGTCATGCCAATTACTTATGATGGAAAGTATGAATTACTGAATCCAACTCTGATGTCCATTTGCTTGATATTTGAATAAAATATTAGTCTAGCTTCCTTAACTTGAAACATTTTCTACTGAGGGTTCCAAAGGCATTTAAATTTATTGATGCAATGTCTCATTGCTCTTAAGCTTCATTTATTGTTATTTCTATCCTAATGCATTGGGCAAGCTTGCAACAAATGAACATTTAATAAAGCATAGTAGTAGATTACTTCATCAAGTAGGTGGAACCGAGTCTTTTACCAAAATTACAGAGAACGAAGGTCTCATATATTTGTGGAAGAACATTATCTACAAGTATAGCCTTCCTAGGGAGTTTGTACATGATAATGGACATCAATTTTAGGGTGAAAAGAGTCAGAATCGATGCCTAGACATGGGCAGTCAACAACACTTTACATCCATGGTTTACTCTTAGGCCAAAGGCCAAGTGGAAGCCATCAACAAGATATTGGTCCAGCACAAAGGCAAAGTTGGAGCAAGTTGGTGGATAATGGGTAGATGTACTCCTTACATATTGGTCCTATAGGACCATACCTAGATTGACCATAAGAGAGACCACGTCAACTTGGTATATAGTGTTGAGTCATACCATCTGAAATGGCATCAAGAAACACACTGGATTTGTCATGTGCCACGGGCTAACCCCAACTTAATTGATGAAGTTTGCGAGAATGTAATAGCCTAGATTGAGTGGTATAATTATAAGGCAGTAAATGCCTATAACAGAAGGGTGAAAAGGATAGAGTTTCAGATAGGAGATTCCGTGCTACGACTAGCTAGTCAGCTAAAACCGGTAGGAAAGTTAGCCAAGAATTGGGAA